>NW_017100161.1:3194345-3209817 GCF_001263275.1 Habropoda laboriosa | reverse complement strand
TTAAAATAATTTCGTAGGTTCGAATTTCTAATTCTTAATAATGCTAGTGAAGGCAATTTGAAAATTTTGATTTCCCGGAATAAATGTTCACGAATCCGCGTTTTCCTCCTTTATTACCATTTTTTCCGTGCGTAAAACGGAACATACACTCTCTCCCGTGTAACAATAAGTTGACCGCCGCCAGAAAAGCAATGGTTGACGTAATAAAACGGTCGCGGCGAAACCGAGGCAACCGGCCGCGTGAACAGTAAAGGCTCTCCTTGGAAACGGCCTCTGATTTATGAACCGGTGGCGTAGCTGTGATCCAGCCTGAATATAATCCCGGTGAACTGCGCCCCGGAACCCTGTACCGCCGCCAATTCCAAGGCATACGTTTCCTCTGACATTTAGAAGCTCGTGCACACACGCAAAAATCGTCAAAACTAAAAATCGTTATTTATGTGCTTTCCCTAATAAACCTGGTTCGAAGCTGTCGATAAAGGCCACCGCTGTCTTTGATGTAAAACCCGAGATTTAATCTCGAACACAATGGCTTTTCGCGGGTTCACAGTTTATCCGAGTGTGATCGATTTTCGTGTCTCCGTTGGCATTTTATCTAGAGCTAAAAATTCGCTCTCTGTCAAATTTTTGTATCTTAGAGATCGAAATTTTTAAATACTCCAGCTTATATAAATTATCTTGGAGAATTGTGATAAAGATTGCAAATTTAAAAATATCCGAAAGCTACGGAAGGAATTGTACAACTTTCTCGAGAGTTAAAAATGGTACCTCTGTTATCGCAATTTTTATCGTCTCGAAAGAGTCACAATCCAGCATTCGTAAGTTCACTGGAAACGAAGCGAGATCTCACGGAGTAGAGAGAGAGAGAGGAGGTTGGCGATAACGCGATCGTGACTTCATAATCGCGAATCGGGCTATCTATCATTGTCAAGGCTCGGGCTGGTCGCCGGATCGCGCAAAAAGGCCGGCTGTAGCTCGCTGTGTAAACGACTCGCCGACGTGTATCACCGAGCGGGGCAAAACAATTATAAATTATTTAATATGTCCCGTAGACTCGTGGGTCTCCCTAATTGTAAGGCAAAGGGGCCCAAGCGACCAGGTCCTTTTTTCGCCTAGCGGTGCCCCACCGTGGGCTTCCCCGTGCCCCTTCTCGCGTCTTTCTCTCCTCCACGCCTCTCCGGATCATCCTCTTCGTCCCTCTACAATGTCTCTTTTTTCGTCCAGTCGTCTTATTCCTGGAGAATTACGAAGCTGCACGATGGAAAGAAAGAGAGAGAGAGAGAGAGGGGGGGTTGACGAGGAGGGAGAAAAGAAGAAGAAGAGGCCGTTGAACCCGAAAGAATAATGCGAATCGATTCGATGATACGCTCGTAATTTAACTTCCAACGGGAAGATAAGCATCGCGGAGAGGATGGCGAATGCAAATTCTTTAATGACGGAAAAACCGGGCGGATTAAATTTCTGCTGGAAGAATTTCGCTGGATTTATTGGGTAGAGTCGTGTGGATTTTGAGATTGTTGTATGCTACTTCGGGCTTTCTGTGAAAGCTTCCTTGTGAGTTTATCGATGGAGAGTAACATTGCTGGAATTTGACGTTTACTCAAATGTTTGCCACTAAATCGTTAGAAACTCAGCGATTCGCTAGAAGTGACAACTCACAAAAGTAAATTTCTTACGTTTGTTGAAATTTTTTGTAGTGGAAAGTTATCGATTACTCAACCATTGAGCAATGAAAAAATTTTGTTGTCTTTGAGTTTTGAGATTCTCTAATAAAATATTGTCTTGGTGCATTTGTTACTAATTAAAAAAGGGTCGAAACGGCCCCATTTTGAATTGCAACACTGTGCTCGTCAAATAGCACAATTTTAATTTTAGTGTCGCTCTTTAAAATAAAAATAGCTCCCTTCGATACTTATTTAAATTTCCGTCCTTCGTTTTACAGTAAAAGGATGTAGAAATCGAGCGACGAGCTCCGCAGAAAGCAATTCCAAGCAACTTGAAACGCGCACGTTTCGCTTGAAATAAAATCAGCAAAGTGTACGTACATACTCGGAAACGCGTCCGTGTCACAATCGTTCCGAGAATAAATCGCTCGTCATAAATCGGAATAGATCGAATGGAATTCGAAGACGTCGATGCGATTTCCCCATGCAAACTGTTACAAAGGTGGACAATTATCGGGTAGCAAAATCAGCCTGGTTTCGAATGTGTTTCACCGTGTGGAATCAGGACGGTGGTCGTGAGTCGCGCGGAAAACGCGTGGCGATTTGCGCGGCGGAATGCGCCGCTGCAATCGCAGAAGCTGCGACGAGCGAGGACCAGAACCGTGGGAAGCAAAAAGTAGCTTGAGAACCCGTACGAGCTACGATAGGTCGGTGTATATACGGGGCTATTCCGACTCTAAGGAGGTGTCGTTCTATCCCTACCACGAGCCCGCCTACGGACCGGCCAGTTTATCATCGATTTCGTATTTATCCCGGTATCCCGCCTTCTCCACGCTCGGCTCGTTTCGATGACATGTTATCCAACCAGCCACCGCGATGGCCTCGAGCAGATCGCGAGCGCAGCTTCCTCTGAAGTCTGGAAAGTACTGGGAAAACGTTTGGGTAATTGGTCAGCAAGTGGATAAGTCTGAGACGATTCAAAGTGGATTCTAACGTCGAAGAGTGGATTAGTTAAATTTTGAAAATATGTTAGAATTTGCGAAAGATTGTGGAGTTGAAGTGGATAAATTGCTAAGGTGGAACAGAGAATTTAGTGTGAGTAATGTGTAAGTATTGTAGAAACCAAAGGAAAAATATGGAGGGAATCGAACCCGGGACCTTTGGCTTACCGCTCCCTCAACCACACCATCTCTATTCTCCCGTGTCGGTTTCCTATTTTTGGGTATCGAGGCCCCGATACTGCAGTATTCAGAAGAATTTTGGATTGAAAATAAACTGCGTCGTGTTTGGAAATGAATCGTGGAAAATTGATCGCTGGGACAATGCTCCAGTAGAAAGATTCTTAAATTGATCGTTGAAGTAATTAATTAAGGGTTGAAAAATTCCGAGTTGAGTTACTGTAAATAAGATTTCAACGGGGATTATAAAATAGAAGTGTTGAAAAATTAAAGAAATTGTGTAAAAAAGTTTGCAAGGTGTTGAAGTTTCGAGTAAGATCGCGAGAGCGGCTTAAACCCGTCGCTAGTCAGCCGACGAGTCGCGAGTGCGCTGGACTAAGACGACGAGATGCATCAAAGGGGGAGGATAGGTAGTGGGAGCGAAAGAGTACGAGAGGAGCGAGGTAGGGAGATGCAGCGAGATGTTTCTGGACCAATGGAGAGGCTGCACCACCGTAACCGTATGCAAACTGCATCACCGCCTCCACCTCGAGTGCTCATCGAGTATGCAAAGTCCTTGCTACGTGCTCCGCCCATCCGTGAGGTACAAGTCTCTCTCTCTCTCTCTACGTGCACTCGTACCTGCACTCGAATGGCGTGTCGTTTCGTTATACCAGCCAATCTCGTGTCCTTCGTATCGGATATCCTTTACATTTTGCTATTGCGAACCTTCTTCTCAAAAATATTCCCTCTCCGTGTGAAAGTAAAAGAAGATTTTGTGGAGATCCTTCCATAACTTTGAATCGCTTTACAATAATACTCTCTCCTAATAAATAAAAAAATCTTCTTCCATTCAGCGAATTCTCCATATTTGCAACAGATCGCTAAAAAGTGGTCGATCCTTCGATAAACAAAAAATGAAGAAATAGGAACGGAACTTAATCAGAAATCGATCTTCCTCAATTCATCCAATTCACCATATTTGCAACAGATCGTTAAAAACTGGTCGATCATTTTCAAATAGAGAACCGTAGAATCCGAGCTTTTTCATTAGCATACAAAGGACGACCGCGAGGTACAGCTTTGCTCATGATCGAGCGGTAACGCGCGTATCCGCGACATCAACGACGTAAATCTCCACCCTCGGTGGACGCGCGGCGCGCATTTAGGGAAACTAATGGCAAAAACCGGCATAATAATTCGGAATCGATCTCGCTTACGGCTAGCCCTTATCTCGCATGTATGTATACAGCAGCTATAAGGTATCTCGCGATCACGTGACCGTCGATTCTCGTAAAGGTAAGGACGGGTTGAAAATCCATTATTAACCCAGCTCAGGGGGATACGTAATAAACGTGGCATGGCTGCCTTCGCAAGGGATGCTATCTCGCGTCTAACAGAGAAAGAGGAAAAAAGGGAAAATCCGGGCGTCTCGTTGGTCTGCCTGTAAAAACCGAGATTTTATGCCGAGGATTGAAATTAGGCGGTTTGCTTGAAAATTGTTGGATATTTTTGTTAATAATTCTAGGTGAATATCTTCTTCCGCAATATTCTTAAGGAAGTAATAAGCATTCACAAATTGACTGGTTGTAATCAGACGAGTATTTCATTTGTAATTTTCATAGCACGTAAGTTTGGACGTACTGTACAAGGTGACATAGCTGTAATAATTCAGAAGAGATTAGCGATACATTTAAAAAATTCGTTGCTTGCTCAAAATATGAAATTTAATAGGAGTTAACAAACTAGGAAAAATTAGATTCTGTTTAGACCGAGAGGATGTCTGACAACGACGGACTGTTCTACTTGTCACACCTCTAACTCTGCTATTTCTTCTACACATAAGAACATCCTTAACCCTTTAGCCTATAACAACGTGTCAGTCTCGTGGCAGAGATTCTGGTGAAGATGTGAGAAGAATAGTTATATTAGTAAGAAAAATTCATCGTAATCTTAGCTTTCGTTTCAATTCCAAATTCGTGAAAACTTAATCTGTAACAGATCAGCTTTTGTCACACGATACAGTACTGAAACAGTAAATGGCTGACGCTTAGATGAACAGTCAGAAATCATAGGTTAAGGGGTTAACATAGCGATTAATTTTTTCCTACATGAAGACGCGATGAAATATCCAGCAGAAACCAAAACCACCAGAAAGTATCTCGTTCCATTCGTACAAAATTTGATACCTTTTTCTGAATTTTAAATTCGACTTCTCGTTCCACAGCTTCTCCCCACTTGTTACACTTTCCACGAAAAGTTTGTTCCCTTTTCCGAATACATTCACAGCGTAATAACAGCGAAGAAGGAACATTAACGAAACGTAATCGTTCAATCTGCAAATTTACGATCTCCGAACAATAAAGAATTACTGTGTACACATCGTCGGAGCAATAATTACTTGCTTACAGCAGCACGTCACGCGTTGATACGGCCGGCTCGTAAAGCGCGACGAAGCTGAGAATTTTTCCCCGGAGCTATCGACGTGTGCAGGGCGGTCGTAAAGAAACCGCAGGCTTGCGTAAACTTGCGTTAAACGAAGGACCTGGATCCTTGGTTCGCGGTGTTCCCGATATGAAACGGTCCGCTTTATTTCGCCGCCTCCGCCGCGATATTAAGTAACGACCCCCTGTGCAATTTACTAATATCCAACGGAGTTTACGACCCGCCCATGGGGTCCCCTGGACGTACCTTACGGGGGGAATTGGCTTTGCATTGTTCCAAGTTGTTGCGGTTTCGCGTTGCATTGTTGCTCGGAATTGCTACACGAGAGTGGCGGCGAGGAATTCTGCTGCGATGAATTCGAATCGAGGGTGTCTTTCTTGCTTCTTTTCGGAACGTGAGAGGTTTCTGAAGTACTTCTTTTTTCACACAATCTTGAGGATTTTTATTCTCGAAGGAAGTTCCCAGAGTTTTCAGAGAATTTCGGTTTCAATTTTTGGCAATGTTAGGCATTTTCGATATCGGGGATACTTTGAAATCTTATCCTCGATAACGAAAAAAAGAGAAACTTGTATCACTAACAGCAAAATTAATTCCATTAACTTTCCTCACTTTTCTACCATACTATTCGCTTCACGCTAGAAACGGAATTCTCCAGTATCGAAATTAATTGAGACGGTCACACACCCTTTTAATTAATTTAAATATGCAAATCAAGTTACTAATTCACAACCAAAATCAGAAGGGTCATCGCAATAAGAAACGTCCTGAATCGTAGTAAATTCATAAGCAAAGCAGCGTGCAGACACCGTGCAGACACCGTGCAAGAAGCCTCTACCCGCGAGGAATTGAAAGGCGAGGCGAGAGAATACTCGCGCAAGGGATGGTAGTTGTAGGAGTGAAAGACCGAGGGTTTATGGTGGTCGGTCGGCCGTTATCGGAGTTATACGGGCCTAGGGGTGGTCGGTCACCGATCCTCTCGCAGATATCAACCACCCTGCGAGCCCATTCCTCCCTCTCCCTCTCTTCCCCACGATTTACACTCGTCCGGTATCGGTGTTGGTTACCTCTAACACGCGTGCACACCGAGTAAGAACCTCATAGTGAAATCGTGTTCCTGTTGACCGGCTGATTATCAACGGTCTCTCCCTCGTCGATTCTCTCGGACAAGCGATGCGACGAGAGCGGCTACTTAACCGTCGATGATACACGTTCCATGTTTTCTTCTTCTATCTACCGCTGAAAGATCGAAGAAGAAGAGGAGGAGGAGGAGGAGGGGGAGGAAGCTGAAGGAAGAGAGACAGAAGGAAAGAGAGAAAGAAGGTTGGCGTTATGCCTGCTCGTTAGAGCGGCGAGATCGGTGTCGCGATTCCGGCGATCGAGCAGATTAATGGTCATCGCTGTCACTTAGCCTCTGAAAATCGAGATTTATCTCGTTACGTCGACGCCTGTCTAATTGTTTAAGCCTCTGGTCGAAACTGTGAAACGGTGCGTTTTGTTCTGCGCGAGGTTTTAAGAGGCTCGTTTTCTTGTTCACTCCGCCGGGGCTGATGATTGGGTTAATCGAGAGAGGAGCGAAAGCGCGAGTTGCTAGATAGAACGTGGTAGACGTTGGTGTGCGTGGTGGGTACAGGTAGAAAGTATACAAGGATGGATATATAGAAGAGATTCATCTGTGATTTGTTAGATTATGCGCTCGGCAACTTGACATTTGCCTCATTTGTTGTGCACGGATTTTCTCTCCGGCGGAGAAGCCTGTTGGTAATTAGCTTGGTTTTTTCGTTAGGAGTTACGCAATGGTGGTGTTTTCTTGCGGTGAATCAGCCGGAGGAATATGCCGCTTTCGCTGATGCCCACTGCGAAACGAGAGATTTCTTGCGAGGATTTGTTAAGTCTCTCGGAGAATTCTCCGTCTGAATGTAACATAATAGTACGATTACTCATCTTAAAGGAGAACGTTATTCCAATTTGTCTGTCGTAAAAATTACATTTTTCTCTAATTTCATTCAGTTTTTTCTTTTTTTCCCTATCCTTCTTGCAACCGTGTCTCGTTATTAGAAGGCATATGGCGTTCATTCAAATCGCGAGAGGCAGAGAGAGAGAGAGGGAATAGTTGGACTTGCGAAAGATGCTCACGTTCGCGCGATAGGATTGAAGATCGAAGCGGCGGCGAGGATCAAAAGACGCCCCCACACGAGGCTGATCGTCGCAGAAATGCCACCGTCTCGTTTCACTCGCGTGTGCACGCGTGCACGCACCGCGAACGACGTGCACGCGCGTTGGATTATCCGCGTGAAGCTGTCAGCGGAATCGTTGACGATTCGCACCTGCATATTGCCGTTACTTTATGCAGAAAAATGGTTCTATGATTCTTGGAAGGAGTTATTGTGCAACTCAATGGAATCCACGTTCGGTCGATATGATTCAACGCACAGCATTTCTGCACACACTACTCTCTACATTTATTCTGTGAAGAATAAAATAGTCTTTGTCACATTTTATAATAAAATTTGTTATTTGGCAGGCAGCATCTAAGTTTCCCTTGATTTATAATTTTAGATAAGAGTAACGACAAACTTTGTGACATCGTTTCCTTTTTGCACCACAGAGTAAGGGATTTCAAAAATTTCGGCTCGATCAGTTTACCAAGATTAACAATTGATAAAATAGGGAAAGGAACGACGGCGAACGGTGGAGGGGTTGCACGGAAGTGACGTGGAGCGTTTACGCGGGGATCTACGATCGAAATTCGAGGGAAAAGATGCCCGAAGATAAATGCGATTCTGTGAAGAATAAAATAGTCTTTGTCACATTTTATAATAAAATTTGTTATTTGGCAGGCAGCATCTAAGTTTCCCTTGATTTATAATTTTAGATAAGAGTAACGACAAACTTTGTGACATCGTTTCCTTTTTGCACCACAGAGTAAGGGATTTCAAAAATTTCGGCTCGATCAGTTTACCAAGATTAACAATTGATAAAATAGGGAAAGGAACGACGGCGAACGGTGGAAGGGTTGCACGGAAGTGACGTGGAGCGTTTACGCGGGGATCTACGATCGAAATTCGAGGGAAAAGATGCCCGAAGATAAATGCACGCGGTTGCACGTGCGCTGAGTGCAAACGTGAAAATTGTCGTCGTTGGATGAGCGCAGGCGTGCGTGAGCCTACGTGCAAGATGATGCGCTCGTATGCATCGAGGCCCCCCCGGCTGAGTGACCTGCCCGGTGCATCTGCGTAATTCGCAGCACGTGCATCTCTCCCGTGCGTTTATACGGTGGCGAGCGGTAATCGCTCGGCAACGACCGCCGCTAACCGATCAAACGGGAATCGAAACGGCCGATCCGCTTTTTTCCTCGCTCGAGATCGCCTCTCCCGTTCGATTCTCCCATTGAACCAGCTCTACGATTATTTTCGATTACGGGCTCTCCAGAAACGAACCTCCTTTGGGAAAGTCAGTTTTAAGAGAGCTCTGAGAGGAACGCTGATTTTCTGCTGTCACTCATTTCTCGGGATCTTTAACCCTTTGCGGACGGAGGACTGTATTAGGTCATTACTTCAGTTTTCTTCTTCTTTCCAATTCTATCAAAACTTCATTTTCGTCAAATATAGGTACGAGTTCATACTCACCGCAAAAGTACTTTTACTGCTTAAAATTAGGAGTTTATTGGCTGCTTTCATAGTGTTTTGCGAACGTACCTGTGTACGAGTCTATCGTCCTCAAAGGGTTAACCCTTTTTCGCGTACGACAGATAGCTGTGTTCGTAAAAAAGAATTAAAAGATAAGATCGCTTCTAGGACGCGTATGCTGCGTTGGTGGCAGCGACCGTGTCAAAGTCAGGAATAACAGTAAACATTGACGTACTTATCAGTGGAACGGTCGAAATTGTAGAAAATGTTGAATCTCTGGAATGAAAGATATTGAAGAAATTCAGAGGCATAGTAGTTCGAGGCGTGGAACTATTTGTTTTGCCTCGCGACGCATCGCGGGAGGATGAATTAGTTGCTCCAGACAGGAGGTCGCTAGGAGGAAGGAAGCCGGTAATGTTGGTGCATTATAAATGCGCCACTAATTGATGAGAATTTGCTAAAGCGTTGAAGCGAGAATTATGCAACGAAACGGTACGATGTAATTCGCCCATTGTGCCGCAGGTGGAATTATATGGCGCGCGTACTTGTTTCCCATGCTGGGCATGCATAACCAGCAACGATAACTTTATTACGTACGGGAGGCGATGTCAGCCCGATAGCTTCGTTCGATCCGATAAGATCGCGATATCTCATCCGGATGTTTATTTCAAAGGCGGAATTACGAGTCTGGAGCGACGCCAGCCGTCGTAAATTTCACCAAGCGAGAAAAATGGCGTGAATTCCTCCCCTCTCTCTCTTCCTCTCTCGTCCTCGTTTAACGTGTCTCGTCGTTGACAGTGTTCTCGTTGCTCGAGAAATCTTCGATAATGGAAAACAGATGGAAAAAAAAAGGAAGAAGAAGAAGAAATTTCTTTCTTTTCCTGGAAGAAAGTTCGAATATGAAGTTAGGAATAGATCGTAGGAGATAGTGGGATTCGAAGTCACACACGGTATCGCGAAACGATTCGTATTTTCGCGTTCCAGGACAAATTACGGTTCGTCGTGGCAGCGGGGACGATGAAAAATGAGTAAAATCCACTTCTCGAGTCATTAATGTCGCGATATCTGTTTTACGGTGCCGCGTCTGAAACATAACTTCGCATGGTCGACTTGTCCCTGTGCACGGTTCAGTAACTTTTCCTTTATCCTACGAAACGCGGAAGTCGCCTCGAATTCCTCCGCTCCTATTAGCGACCACGCTCGCCTCCTCTCCTCTTCTTCGCCGTCGTAAAGAGCGACGATTGCTAGCGGGGACCGTTTACTGGGAAATCCGCCGCAGAGTTTCCCTCCCCGTGGCCTAACATATTTAATAAATACGACCTTCTCTCGTCTCTTCTTTCGCTCTTCTCGTTCACACATCGACGTATCTTCGCTTCTTCGCGTACATCCTCCGTAATACAAATTGTCGAGAAAAAAGTAGAACGCAGAAAAGGACATCCCGAGATAATAATCACCGATTTTCATGAAACTTTGAAGAAGAAAATATATTCGACGCGCGTTTCTTTACAAGCGAAGGGGTGAAAATCGCCCTCGAAGAAACTCTTTTCCCTTAGGCTGAGAAAAATACAAAGACCGATAAAACAGAATTCTAATCACCTCTGGAAAGAAAGTTCGAGCTCACCGTACGAATGCGATAACGGAGTGAAACATAGGGAAAAAATGATAAATTTCGAAGAAGCTGCTGGAGGAACGTGACGCGAGTGCTTCTCATTCGAAGCAACGCGGTGAGCGACGTCGCGGGCGGCGGAGGGCGGACGAGAGGGTGGCTCACCGTCGAGGGTGGGGTGTTGTACACCTCCGCGATCCATATTTTACAATATGGCCGGGGGGTGGCTGGCAGGTTAGGGGTGGCCTATAGGCGGCACGCTGATGTACGCAGGTCTGGCAACGATTGGTCGATAGTAACGCGACGATTCTCGCCGACTTTCTCTCCCCGTCGCCCCGCTGTCTCGCCTCCTCGTCCCGCGAACGTGATTTACACGCGCGTAGTATGCGTGCGCGCCACCTCGTATGCAGATCCACCCCGCCATAGAGAATCTCCTCCGTCTCGACCCTCGACTCACCCCTCCGAACCTCCACCTATCGCTCTTCTTCTCCTTCGCTGCAGCCTCCTCAAGGGTGGATCTTTTTACATTCGCGATGAAAAAATGGCGGATGGTTTACACCCTGCGGATGGAGAGTTTGCCGGATACTTTTCAGGGTGAAATTGCAAGATTTCTTGTTGGAAAATTTTGTTAGTCTACCTGGGCTTTTTTAGTTTTTAGCGGTCATTGTAACGAAGTACCGAGGCAGTAATTATTCGTTGAATATAGCGTTGATAGTGAATGATTATGTCGATAAGAAATACTTTACTCTCGAAGCATTCTTTGACACGATCCTTGGAAACTTTAGAAAATCCAAGATTTATTTGAACCCTACTGCGTTCTTCGTTTTGACTGTACACTTAAGACTTTTGGGTGAAAAAGGACCCTAAGACCTTATGTGTAATAATTTTTGTTTCCAACACGACATACGAGCCTAGACAATAAACGTTTAAAATAATGTTAACGTAAACTCGACAACAGCAAAAATGACTAAAAATATAAGAAGGCGGCGGGTCAAAAAAGACCCGAAGACCGTTCTAAGGCTAAGAAGAAAAAATTGAATTTTACAGTATAAGTGCAAGGGGCTAACATAAATTTCACCCATAAGTCAAGCAATAAATACCACCCAAAATCCGATCTCGAAAAACAATATCCACAACATAACGAACGAGCACAAATCACTCAAAACATCCCCCGAAGGAGGAAGGGAGAACCTACCGTAGTATCAGTTTCTGCAATTTCTCGAAAATTCACGGTGACCGTAAAACCTCTCCGTAGCCGGGTTCCTCCGTGATCAGGAGCGAAGTACAGGGAACTAGCTGCGAAAAGTTTGTCGAGAGCCCTCCCACGTAGTCCCTCCTCCCGGTGGAAACAATGAGAACGTCAAACAAAGGACTCCCGACCGGGTGCATTATGTCCTCTCGAACTCATAAGAAAACGCGACTTCGAAATAGTAATGATATTATGTTTGCGTCGCTCGCCTCGTTTCTCTCACGCAAAAACGACCAGGAGACCGTTCTAGGTGCGATAAAGAGATACAGGGGGTGGAACGTTCGAAACGGACGGAGACGCCGATAGAAACGGGCCGGAGTATCCCTGCGAAGGAAGGAAGAGAGAGGGAGAAAGAAGGGGATCGTAGACGGGGTTGGACGGTCGAAGGAGGACGAGGAGAGAGTGGAATCCTCGGACGTTACGGGAGGGTGAGGCGTAATATCCCGAGTAAAACTTTTCACTCAACGCGAGAATAGGGTTGGCTGGCTGCTGTGCAAGGGAGAGATGGAGGGGGTTGGCTGGACGTACGGGCGGAAAAAGAAAAGAGGCAGGGGCCAACTAAGTACAAAGAATGTAATGTCCTCCTTCTAGCGGCCGCTATACCTTTCACCGGATTTCACCCGGAGATGTCCCGTGGAATAATAAGGATAAGAATGCCGGGGGAAAAAGAGTGGATGGCTACGGGTCTGGGTCTGGTTTCGTTGCCGCATTAGTCGCGCGGTTTACTCGCGAACCTCTCGCTTCGTAGGGGTGGAAGGGTGAGAGGTGAATTGTGCCGGCGATTTTTCAACTCTCTTTGGAAAATCGACGTGCAGTATTTTCGAGGTGGTGTAACTTTGCTCAGGACGTTACCGACACTGTTTTACATGTAGGTCTTTCCAAAGCTGAGCTCTATTCTCAAAGGCAAACGTCGGTTTTGGGCCGAAGCGATGGGCACTTGCCTTGTCCCAAATGCCTGCAACTGTTCTGGAGGATAACGAGGAGAGCTTTTTGGCGATTTTTTGGTGGAAGTTGAAAATGGCTACCTAGAATGTTTGTTAGTGAAGGTGTACTGTATGCGGAGAGTTTAGGGAACACTTTGAACCTTCTATTCCGATACTCACTGCGCAACTGTTTACGCTGATACAAACTTTCGACGAGCTTTCCAGGATTTTGAAATATTTTATCACGGAAGAGTCACTTATTTTACTCACTCGCCAATCGGATCTTCGCTCGAACAATTCCATATTCATAAGTACACGAAGAATCACGTCGAATTTCCCGCTGCTCGCTGGAAAAAAGCTTCCGTTACCGGGATGGAAAAACAGGGTCGCACTTTCATCGCGGTTGCCCGTAAATTCCACGCGAGAAGGGGGAAAAAACTCTCCGTTCCACAAACAGACAAAGTGTGTAGAACACACCGGGTACGAGCTATATATTAATAGAAAATGATAGAGGCAAAGGGCCGAATGTTCTCCAAGTGGCGTTCGCCCATTTATGAGTTGAAGCCGGAGAGTCTTACAAACGACGATAATTATTTAACCGTTCCTCGGTGCAACCAGCCGCAGTTTTTTGCCCGGTTGATCGCCGTTGGCCAGTGTTGTGTACGTAGAGTATCGCGTGGTCGGTGGGAGGAGGGAAAATGGAATTGAAACGGGAGGGGAAAAAGGGGGAAAAGAAGAAAAGGCACGAACGGAGTAAGAAAGGAGATTGAAACGGGACTGGTGGGAGTGAGTCCCATAAGCGAGTGTCCATAAGGGACACCGTGAGAATTGGAACTGCGTATGCACCACGGCGACAACGGGGCCCGAGAGGAGCTCTCTCGACTAGGCTAGCTTCGAGAAAAACTCACCTTCATTATGCTACCGGCATCGTAATATAATGGTTAAAATCGCCGTAAATGGCCGCGACCGGCCGCCCGTCCGTGCATTATACCGCGTAAGCACGCGCTCCCGTGCGTGAGACACTCTGTGTACACGGGGTGTTGCAGAAATAAGCGCGGCAGATTAGACCGATACTTTTTACCGATCGCGGTTCTTTCGCCTTTCTTTTTTCTCTCTCTCCCTCTTTTTTCCGCGTTGCTGCTTCTTGTCGGAGATGTTTCGGTTGTTCTGCTTGATCCTTCTTGGTGTTGAAGGATTGTTAGATTAAGAGAATTGCGATTTTTTTCGTTGATCGATATTTTTATGTGACATGTCGCGGTGTAAAAATTTGTTTTAGAATTTCTGTACAGGAAAGAGTATCGCGAATATGAAGAGAATATTCTATTTGGGTCGAAATTTGCATACGAGGATTAAGGAAGCAGTAATGAATTGAATTGTTCGGCAAAGTTAAATTCGTTACGTCGAGTGACTTTAAGAAGGAAGAATTTACACAACGGTTTAGTAATAGAAAAAGTAGATTTGCAACGGGGAATACCGTAGGCTAAATGGACGACAAATGAACGCAAGTTCGGCGGCAGTGCGCGCGGAATGCAAACGGCGATCGCGTTGCGAAACGGAGAAAGTTACGCGAGCGAACAATCGCGCCTCGCGCTGACTGGGGAACGTTAAGTCATCCTCGTTAGCTGGCAAGACAAATCGAAGTTGAAATCCTAGGCTAATGACCGGGATCGTTAATCGTTGCACCGGTGAACCATTCTGACAATCTCGTTCTCTTAATTCCGAGGCGAGAAAGATCCGTTGGAAATTTTTGCCATTTTAAATCACCTTGCGTCGATATTCCGCTATCCTCGTTCTCTTAATTTTGCACACGAGAAAACCATTTGAAATTCTTACCATTTTAAATGACCCAATGTGAAAATCTCGTTGCATCGATATTCCACTGTTCGCAATTTTTTTTTTAATTTTACACACGAAACATCCGTTCGAAATTTTTACCATTTTAAATGGCCCGAAGTAAGAATCTCATTGCATCGATATTCCACAACCCTCACTCTCTTAACTTTTACACACGAAAAATCCCTTTAAAATTTTTACCATTTTAAATGACCCGAAGTAAACGTATTCCACTACCTTCGTTCTTTTAATTTTACACACGAAATATCCATTCGAAACTTTTACCGTTTTAAATCAGACCCAAAGTGAAAATCTCATTGCATCGATATTCCACAACCCTCACTCCCTTAATTTTTACACACGAAAAATCCCTTTAAAATTTTTACCATTTTAAATGACCCGAAGTAAACGTATTCCACTACCTTCGTTCTTTTAATTTTACACACGAAATATCCATTCGAAACTTTTACCGTTTTAAATCAGACCCAAAGTGAAAATCTCATTGCACCAATATTCCACAATCCTCACTCCCTTAATTTTTACACACGAAAAGTCCATTTAAATTTTCTACCTTTCCAAGTGACCCAAATAAAAGAAAATTAAGCTGTCACATCAATACTAATTTCAACATAGCAACGAAACGAAACAAAACTGAACCTTTCTCGTGAAAATAACCTCGGTCAATCTCGAGCAATTTCCTCCAGGTGAATCGATGACAAATGTCGACACCCATTCGACGCGTACACATGTAAATGAGATGCAAACGACTACGAGCAGGTCGTTTCGCGGGTTCCCCCTGATGTCGCAACGGTGAAAAATTGCGAAACACGTTCGATCGTGTGGCACGAACAGCGATTGGCTGGTTAGGCCTGGCACTAATGTGGGAGAGCTATGTCAGAACCGCGGCGTGCCAGATATCCCGACCGTCAAAGTCGCACAATCCGGCCTATCCGGATCATAAGCAGGTGG
>NW_017100161.1:3182134-3194313 GCF_001263275.1 Habropoda laboriosa | reverse complement strand
CGAACACGCCGCGGCACGATCTTTCCCTTTTTTTCTTTCTTTCTTATCGTGCTTTTAAAAACAAGCAACACGTTGACGATTTAAAGGGCGTTCCCTCGAAAAATAATTCAACCGGATTGCTCTTTTTTCCCGACGAATCTCTTTTTTTGTTCTCGGCCAACGTGAAAAAGTAAAGTGGAAAACGAGCGGGCAATTTATATATTAGATAGCTGGCGATTGTTTCGAACCGATGGCAATCGCGCGATTTTACCGCGAATGACGTAAGTGGAAATACTTCCAACAATGCCTCCCCTCTTTTGAATTCCCTGCCCGAACGGCCAAGTATTTTATTTATTTAAACCAACTAACGAGGATTTTCTCCGCGATCTCTTTCCTCGAGTCTCCTTGTGTGCATGCGAGCATTCGCGATTAATAATGTTATTAGTTAGAAAGGGAATAATTACTCAAATTACCGAGCTGCTTCGAAACACTTTCTACGACGCGGATAACGATCATCCAGAGGCTAGAATGTTGAATCACTATGTGTTTGTTGTATTATAATGAGCATTCCTCGATGATACTGTATCTTTCTCCCCGTTAATTTCTCATTTACCTTTGTATAAAAACTATCATTTGCAAAGTTACTCGAATAGTCCCAGAAAAGAAATTTCGCAATCTCCGAATTTTTAAAAGAGACCTAAATTCCTGCAGCGAAGTAATAATTCTCCAAAAAGTGATCGCAGAGATCCCAGAGAAACCCGAATCTAAATTTCCAAATCAAAGTTACTCGAATAGTCCCAGAAAAGAAATTTCGCAATCTCCGAATTTTTAAAAGAGACCTAAATTCCTGCAGCGAAGTAATAATTCTCCAAAAAGTGATCGCAGAGATCCCAGAGAAACCCGAATCTAAATTTCCAAATCAAAGTTACTCGAATAGTCCCAGAAAAGAAATTTCGCAATCTCCGAATCCTCAAAGAGACCTAAATCCTCCAAAAAGTGATCGCAGAGATCCCAGAGAAACCCGAATCTAAATTTCCAAATCAAAGTTACTCGAATAGTCCCAGAAAAGAAATTTCGCAATCTCCGAATCCTCAAAGAGTGTGGGGGTGATCCCTCAAAATCCTCCAAAAGTGATCGCAGATTCCGGAGAAGCCCGAATCTAAATTCGCGCAGCAAAGTACACAGCCTAACTCCGAAGCGGACCGAAACCCCGCGTGAATTTCATCGTCGAAAGGTAATCTTTTTTCCTCGCGAAGACAGGACCGTTCATCGCCATCGGTGGTGTTTTACTTCACACGGAATGGCATGATCGATGCATAGGAAACGCATGCACGAGCACGTTCCTTAGCCTAATGGCGGGCATACTCGCTGAAGCATCCGCGTGGCAAGTAATTGAGTAAGCCATTGCGAAGCGTGAAATGCTCAATCGTAAGTAAATTACAGGGTTTGGCTTATTGAATAACATGGTACATAAACGTAACGAATAATTACCGAGCAATTATCCCCTGGTACGCGCAACACAGCTCTCGATAGAGAGCTTTCTAACTATGGGACTGGATCTAGCTCGGTGATCTACTACGATTTTATATCATACGGGAAATTAGACTCTGAAATCAGCAGTGCCACCTGAAGCGATTAATATCGCAGTTTATAAAGTCTCGATCAGGTGATCGTACCACCGCTTGGCATTGTTGCGAAATCTTATGGAAAAATTTCCATCGAAAGATATACAGGTACTTTACGATTAAATGGAATTCTTGGCGGATTTAGAATTGCAAATCTTTTTTCTACAATTCTTCGGGAATATTTCCAAGTAAACCTGTAATGACTAACCCGAACCAATTAACCCTTTACGGACGGACGACCGCGTACCGTGTCGAGAGATACGGATTACTTATACGACGTATAACTAGGTTACTACTTCAATTTTTGAAAAATGCCTCGTACGGAAAATATACGTACCTAAGTTCACGGCCACGTCAAATATTTGTCCTGCGTAAAGATACCAATTTGTTGGTCTCGTCCATGAAAATGACAAAGTTACAAAGTTTCAGTGTAACTTGCAAGTTACCATATTTTATATTACATTCCTCTATAATAATGTTGCGAGACCCGTGTATATACTCATGGCCTACTGGTGCTCGCTCCGGAATTGGTAGAAAGACTTGTCGATTGTCGAGTCTTGTACGATTATCAATAAACGTTAAGAGGTGTTCGTGTTCAAAGTTATCAAGGAGTTTAGAAATATAATTATGTTTTAAAGCATGCCGAACGAAGGAGTAGCACGCTGCAGCAATTATTAATTCTTGCTTCCCGAAACGAAACGTGGAACCCCAGTTTTTCTCCCGAAGGACGAAGAAAAATCACGATACAAAGGGTTGAATTAGAAAAATAACTAAGACCTACCCAAAATCTTCCTCGAAAGTTACTTTATTACCGTAAAGCACACACGAAATGATTACGTACCTGCTTCTGCTAATTTTCCACGTAACTTCACGAGCGCTCGAACCTGGAGTGGCTGTGTGGCAAGATGAAAGGCTGGTTTGGTTGGATAAGAGGAGGTAAACGGCGGCACGAGCCGAGTGCAAATAGGCAATACGTCCGATTAGAAGCGAGTTATCTTTCCTCTGCCACGGGCGCACACCGGTGGATCGCGGTGCACAGGTGCACCAGGTGAACCAGGTGACGCGATGCCAGCCGGGCTTGTGACGGTGCCCACCTACGTCGGCGTTACCACGTGTCACGCTTCCCGCAGGAAGTGACGTCACAGTGTCACGGAGCACGTTGGAATGCACGGCCCCGATACCCAACCCGA
This sequence comes from Habropoda laboriosa, assembly GCF_001263275.1. Taxonomy (NCBI): domain Eukaryota; kingdom Metazoa; phylum Arthropoda; class Insecta; order Hymenoptera; family Apidae; genus Habropoda; species Habropoda laboriosa. The sequence continues at coordinate 3,191,519 of NW_017100161.1, read as the reverse complement.
TCGTGCCGTCATCAACAATCAAAGCGGCCCGATACCTTGGCGAACGCACCCAGATTTCCTTTAAATTCTGATCGATCAGAAGACACTTCCCCGCTCGTTTCAGAAATTGTTTCACTGAATTTTCTCGCGTGATTTGAATGTTCTATAGAGGAATTTGTCCTGTGCTGTGAACCATCGATATGTGGAATACGGTTATTTGTTTGGATTGAGAGTGTTAGTTGAAGAGTGCGTTGAATTGTGAGAAGTGTATGATAGTTGCAGTAGAAATTTAATTGTAACAGTGCTAATTGTATTCTGTGAATTTTGTATATAGAATTGTATTAATAGAATTTTTACCTGAGGAGTGAAGATTAGACAAATGGAAATTTGATTAGAGTTCACTTTGGAAAAATAGCCATTTTAATGTCCATTTGAGTCGAAAGTAGGGGTCCTCGTTGATGAAGAATACTTCTATATAGTGTACCAAGGATTAAAGGTCCCGAATAATTTCCAAAAATTGGCGAAAGTTCTTTAGAAAATCGCGACCCGATTTTAACGTGCAGGTTCGAGGCTGAAAAAATTCCCTCACGCTAGGAACTCGTGGCGAAGACCAAAGGGGGATGAACGAGCGGGAATATCACGTGTTGCACCGTCCTGGCCGCTGAAAGAGGAAGCACCCTTCCTGCCATCTCCTGGAAAACACTCGTAACCGGCCGAGTTCCGTGACGGTTGAAAATCAATGAGCCCGACGAAGTAGCGGACTGGGAAATTTATACGGTTCCACTTTTATGAGCAAATGCGGAGAATATGATTAAATCAGGAACAGGATCTTTATGGAAAGAGCGAATCAGACGATCTACGATCGCATCCGCTACTGTGAAGTAATGACTATTCAAGAAATCGCGTTCACGTTCGTACACAACGGACGAACTGAACCTGAAGAGCTGTTATAGCCACGGTTGTTCACGAACCACGAAAAAAAAAAAAAAACACAACAAAATCGAAATTTTCGTGGGAAACGTCGGGAGGAAAGGAAAACGGCCAAAAACTTGGGATTAACTGGAAATTCACGCTGATGTTGATTACGTTACTGACTTCATTCTGTAGAGATCGATATGCAGGAGTTAGAAAAGAAATAAAATCAAAATTTTCGTGGAAAAAATTGGGAAAATGGCCAAAATTGGGACCATTTACACTCATATCGAATCTGTTACCAATTCTGCTCTATAGGGATCAATATTCACGAGTCAGAAAAAGAAGGAAATCGAAATTTTTATAGGAAAAATAGGGAAGGAAGGAAAATGGCCAAAATTGGGACCATTTACATTAATATCGAAGCTGTTACCAATTCTATTCTACAGAGATCAATATTCACGAGTCAAAATAAAAGAAAATCGAAATTTTTGTCGAAAAAATGGCCAAAATTGGGACGATTTACACTAATACCGAATCTCTCGCCAATTCTTCTCCGATTACTCCGAATCCACCGATAAAAAGCTGTAAAATTGCCATCTCTTGCAACGCACAGTGGTCCGAAAATTTTGACCGACAGCGTTGCGTTCCGATTTGAAGACGCCTCGAATCAAGACTTCAAGATGTGGAATTCACGGGTGGAAAGATTGGAACAACGGATCCCACGATCGGTACGACGACACTGGCCGTGCAACTTCTTCGCGCAAGACACGTCGAAAAAGAAATCGGCTCCGGACTGCATAAAGAATGCAATTAAGCGAATCGTGTATTGTAATTAACGGCCATTCTCTTCTTCCGACGGATTCCCTCCTCGTCAGGTGCGTGCAAACGTGCTCAGCTGAGTGGACGTAATCCGTTCTCCTCCTCCTCGTGCTTCTTTCTTCTTCTTTTCTTCCCTCTTAAACCGCGTCTCCTCCTCATCTCTCTCCCCTTCTTATTCGCCTTTTTCGTCTCTTACTTCGTCCGTCTCTTCTTCTTTTGTCGTACACCTTCCTCGATTAGTCTCTCGAATTAGCGGCTACTGGCACGAACGTGACGAACAAATTAACAAATCGAACGCGACGCCGCTCTGCCTTCGAAATTCCCGCGGTTATCGGCCGATCTTTGTCAGAGATCCCCGATGATTAATAGTTGGACGATAGTTGTGTGTAATCCTGTTGAAATACGAAATCTTCAGATTTCAGAATTGCAAGGATACCACTGAATTTTTCCAGAATAGAGAGCACTCTAGTTTCTTGAAAAAATTTCGCAAATTCTGTGCATTTTTAGTGTGATAACGTAGAAGGAAGACACGTTTGATACTTGGCAAATTTTACACCTACTAAATTTTCAATTCCGAAACACACTCTCTGTTATGGCAAGCGACCAAGTCGAAATTCCGCGGCCGCGCTTCTCCTCCTCTTAATTAAGCAACTCACAACGCGTCGAGGACAAAAAAATCGAGGGATCGATAGGCATTGTGAAAATCTGCAGGAGAAAAGTAGGAGACAGGTGTTGGTCGCGATGAAAATTCATTATAAACTAAAATCAACCCAATTACAAACTCCATTCACGTCTACTGCACTTCCGCCGCGCTCTGAGCCACTCGATTACATAAACACCCTCTCCCCGATGCTTGCAAACCTTTTACATTAAATTCCATATTCTTGCTGAATTCACAGGTAAAACAGCGCACCGCTGTGAACTCGTCCAATGGAACGAAGGGACGAAAAACAAGAAAAAAAAAAAGAAACACAGTCGTGCATCGAAAACTTACCACCGCCGCCGCCTTAGTTCGATTGTACAGGTGAGTAATCGTCTAGGACGGCCGCCAATCAGTTCGAAGCTGAACGAGGCGAAAGTTGATTCGTGCTGGTCGCAAATTCAATTAAAAGTTGCGGTTATTAGGTTGGACAATGAGTCCCACGAGCCCCTCTCTGCTTCACGATAGAGAGACTATGAAAGATAGAATAAGAGAGAGAAAAGGGCGCGTACAGAGAGCTAGAAGGAGAGATAAAAAAGGACGAAACGTAAAACTAATGGGGTCCTTGCTGATTCCGCTCGGCTGCCACCTTGATTAAGCTGCTCGCGACGCTTCGAGAAAATATAACGACTTCTTTGCTCTGCAAACGCCGCTACCCTCACGGCTAGAATCTCTCCTCTCTCTCTCCCTTTTCTATCTTTCCTCCGCCTCCTACTCCTGCTCTTTGTTCGTTCTTGGACGACTTACCCTCGGTGTGTTTCCACAGAGAGCGGAGGCTTCTCGCGTTAGATATAGCCCGGAGATAAGTGGACGTCTGATTTCAAAGATTAATTAACGGGAGATGTGTGCGAGGCAGGTAGGGCGTAAGGAAGAGGAGGGGGGAAATCCGTTCGCGTCTAACAACAGTCACGCGTCAAAGCGATCGCGCCATCGCTCGAAATGTAAATACACACCCCGGTTGGTAACCAACCTATCGTGGCATCGCATTAGCCGCGTTATCGCGGACGCTAAATCGACGCAGCCCATTAAAATTGAACAAACAACCGGCCACGGGATTCGCAATTAACGCTGACGGGATATTAACAACGATTATGTATGTATAGTGTGACGTAGAGGAGAGAGCCTAGATCGCGGTTTCTCTATCTCTCTGGGGGTTTAGGGTGCGGAGATCCTTATGGGCGAGATAGAGCGCGAATGGCTAGAATTGCTTTCCTAATTGGTCCTTGAGGTACACTTAATGACGGAAAAATCTGCTTAATTCACTCGTTCGCCATGTATCTAATTACTAACGCTGAAAAATTTTTTCGCGTAGATGAATTGTGATAATCGTGAATTAGTCATAACTTATGCTAAATTGCAATATTAACAGCGTACCTTACTCCTCGGGACCTAATTTTTTTTTTATTATTAAACGTATTATACGATGTGTATCTTAAGGTGATCGCGTTGGAATTCGCAGACTTATAAATATAAGTACCTATGACTGTAGAGGTTCGTGAAGCCTCTGTCAGGCAGAAAATGGAGAAGGATTCCGAGAGTCTACGCTGCCAGAGGGCAAGGTTCCTTCGTAACGTTTAATCGGTTCCGAAAAGTGGGTGCCGTGGTCGATTCGAGAAACACGAAAACCAGGCGTCGCATCAATCATCCTGAAAGTACTACATCGACCGGGTTGAAAAGGGATTGTGAGGAGCGTTCCCCGGTCGACTTATTATGATAATCGAACACCTTAATTAAGAGCTTACGGTACATAAAGGTCGCCGTATAAAGTGCACCGGCCACAATGGCGAACAACAAACGCGGAGAATATAGCCTCGGCTCGAATTGCTCTCGTGGGCTGCAATCTCGCCGGTGAGTCCTGGGGGCCGAGATTAAGGGAATAAATATCCAGGCCCGATAATTGTATTGGTAGTTTCAGTAACTAATGATCTAAAAGTCGTTAGCACCGCGCCCCGGATCCTGAAGGGTGTTACGAGCCTTATACTTTCGCTCTAGGACGACCGAGAGTTGAACGAGTAGGATAGTGGTGGCGAGGGAGAGCGAGGAAGAGAGGAGGTGGTGGTTTCGAAGCTCCCGCGGAGAATGAAACTACGACCTACCTACCTACCTCGACGCACGACCAATCCCGACGTTTGCACGATGGTAATTCACGATCGAGGCAGAGAACCTCGGAGAATTGGAGGAACGAAATCGGGATGTATCGGCGTCGAGTACTGTCCGCGTGATCGGTGGAGCGCAGTCTCATCCCTCTGCGATCTCGTTTAACTCCCCGCCGGTGCTACGGGAGACTTGGTGTAGGGTTGATTGGTCCATTTGAATTTGTGTGTTTTTAGGGTACTCCGCTTTCGTTGGAATTTTATTCTTGCGTTCTTGGAGGACATCCTTCGCTGCTTTACTTTCTTCTTGCAGTACTGATTAGTCTATTTGCATTTTTATCGTTGTCTGATTTTTGCATTCTGGGTGTTTTAGGAGATTTGTCATATCTTTGAGTGATCTCGTTTAAATTGTCTCTCCTTCGCTGATAGATCACCTTCACTCCCTTCTTTCATCCTGCTCACGGCAGAACCTACTTCTTGCAGCACTAATTAACCTATTTGTATTTCTGTCATTGTGAAAACTTGTCACATCTTTCAGTGATCTCATTTAATTTATCATTCTTTAAATTTTCACTCCTTCACCGATAGATCTCTTCTTTCATCCTACTCACAGTAGAACCTACTTCGCGCAGCTTTAATTAACCTATTTGCATTTCTGTCATTGCCTGATTTTTGCATTCTGGGTGTTCCAGAAGATTCGTCACATCTCTGACTAATCTCGTTTAATTTCTCACTTTTTTGAATTTTCCCGCCTTCACTGATAGATGAAATTCTCTCACGTGTCTCCGAAGATCTGTGACAACATTGTCAAATCGTTTCCTCCTACCTTTATCCTACTTGCAACATCTCCAAATCGAAATATCGATCCAGCCTCCGAAATCTCCATGAAACCCTCGTTGACGCATTCCACACGCACCACACTGTTCCGGTCTACCATGGAAGCGCTCTCAGGCAGCGTTCACAGAAGGTCGACATCCTGCTGGGCCAAGGATCTAGCACCGAAAGCACAGGACGCGTTCCGTTGTTGCATAAAGGCCTGTCGTCCGATTATATACACGCGGATATATGCAGAACCAGCTCGTAGTTATTTATCGCCGGCAACGGCCACGAATACTCGCGTATTTCGAGCGGACTAACGTCCTCCTCCTTCCTCGTGATCGAGGATCAAGAGGTTAGCACCCGACAGGCCGCGCAGTCGGCGGCTTGACACCCCTTCTCGCGGTCGTATCGATATTTCTCTCGAAAACGCCTCGATTCGATGCGGAACAATGCGCTCCACCGGCAGCCTCCGCTTTGATGCTCGCTCGCGCGCGTCCCTCTTTCAACGTGGGCAAAATGAATGGACAAGGACTACGGTCACGCACCCAGAGTGCGTATGAGCCTCGCACCGATCCTTGAAACGCGAGTGCTGCACTGTCGGCGCATTCTGTGAATACCTTGAGCGTATTTTCTTCGCTGTCCAGTGTGATTTCTGGGGTATTTCGACGAAATTTTTTTGGGAATTCCCATTGATATATTACACGTCGGATGACTTTAACTATAAATCACACGTTAACCTATTTTCCAAATTATTTCGATCAATATATGTGTTCTCCACTTTCGATCACCTAAAAGATTTATTAAAAATCGTACAAATTCGTACCCTGAGATCTCGATTAAAGCACACCTCGACCTATTACCAAAATCATTTCAACCCTCGTAATAATGATCGGTACACAACCCAACATCCTTCGGTGGAACCCTCTGTGTTTCATCTACCACTACCGAAGCGCGCGTCGAGAGAAGGAGAGCTCTTCTCAGCCTGTCCCGTGAACCGTGAACACGGTGCGATAAAAGCGCATAGCTGGAAGATAAACGCGAGCATAGTGAAACATATTTATCCCGGTGTTTCCACGGGCACGGGACAAAGCATACATCTTCGATGCACTTTTAATACCGGCGATCCGTTCGCGCGGACAGATTTGATGCATCGGCGGATAAGTAGCCGCGAGTTCTCACTTCATTTATCAAGAGACTGGCCCACCTGTCGTCGCCTGCCTCTCCATTCACCGTCGCTGTGCGATCGCTTCGAACGTTAAAGCACGTGTGCATTAGATGGCTCGTCGATCGACTGCAGATACGATAAACCGTATGGACCGATCGAATCTAATGGATGATCTCCGGATGGAACGTGTCGGCACGCTCGCTGATAAGATTCCGCGCGTTTTTCATTCGTACACCCGTGAAATCGATCGTCGTTGCCGTGGGATTAGACGAAGGTTTCTTATCTTTCGCTCCGCTGATTTGTACCAGGTTTTCTGCATCGATAACGTAATTGGATCTCTCCGCGTACCTTGTATCGATATACCAGCTATATGAGCAATGAGATTTCAACGATTCTCGTGAAAATTGTTTCACCGCTCGCATCGTAATAGAACTAATCTCCTACGCTGATCTTGAGAACCTGAAATTACACCTGGAGCAATCGATAAAACCAACAGTCGAACTTGCTAAATTAGAAAAGTACGATAAGCATCGGTTAGGACGGTGTCGTTAAAAAATCGTAAGAACCGTCGAACTCGATGTAACACGGTGCAGAAATACGAAGCAACCGAGGGCGGATGAAGTCGTCGAAAGTAATAAATTAACCCGAAACGATCGGAGAGTTGCCTTCGACTATCTCCGATCCGTTTTGCTCCTCGCGCGATCCTAAATCTCGACCACTGCTCTCAACCTCTAATTATCCCGAGGTGTCTGTAAACATTCCTCTCATTACGCGCGAGCAAAGAAACGGTCTCGATTTCTCTATGAGTGCGTGCATCTCTGACATTTTCCGATCTATGCAACGATCCACGATATAACGAGGAGTCCTGACGAGGTTCGCCTTCCGGGACAGGTTAGAGACGAATCCTGGCCCGAAAACCGACTGGCCTCGTGTAAAATAAGAGAAAAGGGGAGAGTGTGGAAGGAAGAGGAAGAGAGCGGGAAGACAGCGTCGATGCGCTGGCTGCGTAAATTATCTCCGCGGTGTGTATTTATCCGGAGATTTACAAGCGGGCAGCGCGCGTTTGATTTACACGCCCGTGCGCCCGTAGCCCCGCTGAAACGGCTAAAAGGGTTCTACACCGGGTGAAATATGCAACAGGATGCGCCCGGGACCCTTCCTCGACTGCATCCACCGGAATCGTCCACTAGCTGCGCGATTTCGCGAGCGCACCTGCGATCCTCTCGCCCTCCTTTGCCAGATCCCTACGTGAGATCGTCGATTTTTCTGTTTTTTTTTTTTTTCTTTATTCAAGTAGACTTTGGTGAAACTGGTGTGCACCCTTTTGGAAATTTTTTTAAGTACTATAGTTAGTCATTGGTGGTGGAATTAATGTAAGTGACTGAGTATATGTCTGGCTAGCCTCGATTTTCTGGAAATGTTCTCCATTCGGTTCTGTGTGCGATTGTTTGTGGAATTTTTACATTTGGTATCTCTGTTCGATAGTCAAGCAATGCTGTTAGTTATTATTGAGCCTTTGGGCGAATTTATGGTAGGTGCTTCTGAGAGATTTAGGTCTCGTTGAAGTCAATAGGAAGAATATCACGCGAAGATTCACGCGACAATTTCTAAGTAAAATTATAGTAAGTGAAAATTTGATTTAAATATCTACAACCTAATTCTCCAGTCTCCAGCCAATTCTGAAAATTCTCAAACAACATCTCCCAACTTCGCGAAACTCTACGATTCTCACCTGCCGCGTCAAATCTGTAGAAAAATGTCACCGGTCCTCCCCGTGCATGATCGATCAATCCAGCAGCGTTGAGGTGGGCGTGCACCTTACCTCAGAAGCAACGATAGGGCAGAAGGGGGAACACCGGTAAACGGCGGTCGTTCATACATCGCCAGGCTATGAATCGTCCGAGCGTGAGATCGTAAAGTCGTCCTTATCATCGTCTGCATCTTAATGCAGGCTACATACGTTACGTTACCGCTCTGTCTCTACGTGTGCTCGCGCGCACTCCTGGTTGCCGGGCAGAGTGTACCGTGTGTACGTTATGATGTTTCAAAGAACCCTAGAAGGAGGAGGAGAAGGTGGAAAGAAGAGAGAGAGAGAGAGAGGAGAGCGAGAGAAACAGTCCATATGCAGAGTCAGCAGGCCGGGGCACAGGTGTCCGACGCCTCAAACAACATCTTTATACTACGTTCTTAACCCTAACCAGCTCGCAAGCGCGAGCCTTAATATATTTCCAAGTGTGTACACGCACGTATACACGTACACGCGTTTCACGCGGCTCGCCGCTTCTTGACGAGCGATTTGAAGGTTGAGGAGGATCTGGGAGATCTAGGAATTGTCTGTGGTAGCGATATGGAGGTTTTGGTGGTTCAGAAGAGATTTCTTCACAGCAAGATCGAATTTTTTTATTGGAAAATTGAGAGAAGCCGATGATTTCTTTTTGTGGTTAGGTTGGTGAAATGTAGGGCGAAATGGAGTACAATGAGTGCTGTGTAGATTTCTGCACTTAAGTCATTTTACACTTGGTATTTTTGAGGAAGGTTGAGGTCTAGAAAGGGACTATAATTTAATTTTCTTTGTAACGTGAATTTATTTCTATTTAAAATTTATTAAAGTTAGATTTGGAAGGGTTATCCTGCAGCTGCAATCTAACGTAATCTTCAACACATACTCTTACACATTTCGTAGCCAGAATGATTAAAGAAATTAATATAATTATGAAACACGATAAAATGATGGAAACAACGAGAAACGACGAAATCGACGAAACGGTCTGACAAAGAACAGGCAATTCTACTCTTCACCGTCTAAACTCAAAAGGCAATCTTCCCAGAGGTCCGTTGGCAAACCTTCGAGGCTTCGAATCTCTAATCAGAGCAAGGCATTGGACTTCTGTCGCG
>NW_017100161.1:3179431-3182021 GCF_001263275.1 Habropoda laboriosa | reverse complement strand
CAAGTGTGCCGACTTCCCTGGAACGATCCCTCGGTTGAACACACGGGTCGATCGTTCGGCGTTCCGCGCCGCTTTACCCCGAACTGGCCACGTTTCTCGTATCATCCCCCTGTCTCTCGACGTTCCACAGTCGGTCAGACGAGAAGAAAAAAGAAAACGTTACGCTCGTCATCGTCGCGTATCCCCGTCCCGGACGATAGCGCATTCAAATAAAGGCGAGGCCGGCGGCGAGGCGCTCTCGTGGCTGGTGACAAGGCCTGACGCTAGCCTCTTTTGATGTTGCCGCCTCGGTCGGCATCTGATTAGCATCCTCCTTCTCCTCCCTTCCATTCCTCTTCTCTCAAGCCTCTTCTTCCTCCCACTGAATCGACGAAAGTGGAGAAGAAAGAGAGAGAAAGGTCGTGGACGGCGAAGAACAGAGGTGGTTGAAGAGAGAGAGAAAGGTGAATGTTGTAGAGTGGAGGACGTGAAGAGCGGAGCGGTTGACTGAGCCTCGTCTCCGTCGTTCGTCCCGTCCATCTCTCCTACTAGCTCTCGTCTCTCGTCTCTCCTCTAACCTTGCACAAGAGGAATCGGACGGAGAGGAAGCTCTGCTGTGCCGCTGAGTTATTCCTGCCTGCAGCACAGCCCTCTCTCTCCTCTGCTCTGGCCCTCTGGAGCCGCGGCGACATCATTTAAATGTCCCTTTGCGGAGCGTCCGCGGGTTTTTAGTCCCTCATCGTCCGACGGAGGCAACGGCCAGAGCGAGAGCGCGAGCACCGCCACGGGAATACGAGAGGAGGCTAGAGATTCAGCTGGTATGCGACCGAATACCGGCATACTAAGCACCTCTTCCTTCTGGCTTTTCCTACGTGCCCCTCGAGCCTCGCGACAACAACCTTCGATGCTTCTACGTACAAGGTGTGCCCTGAACATTGCTCTCCTGCAAAAATTCGAGTAGTCCCTTGAAAGATTATTCTTCCAATCCTTTAACTTGAAAATCAAATCAGACTCTTGACTGCTTAATTCCCAAGGCACTTACTCTGTGACGTTAAAAGAGAAATGAATGAAACGCCACCTCAAAAATCCAAATTCCACCGTGGCGAACGGAAGAAAGTTCAGCCTCGGTCGAGTTCCTCTGGAGAAATGGAGGAGGTAGGGGTAGCGTGGTGGCAAAAGAAAGAAGAACTCTGAAAAGTTCGGCGGATGCCGCGGTCTCGCGAGACGAGCAACAGAGAAGAGGCCCGAGGTTCCAAGTAGGGTGTAATTGCCGGGGGCAGCGACGGGGACGAGAGCTTGTCCCAACATTGCAGCATGCGCTTGTCAACGTTCATAAGTTATGAAACGGCGGATAAGGCCCTGTCTCGGCTCTCCCTCTGCGGGAGAGAAGGCACGAAATGGTGTACGGCGACAAACACGGGTGGGTAACTCTGTGTGGGACCGGGCAAACCGACGTGGAGCAACGCGTAAGAGCGAGGACGAAGAGGATGGATAGAGGCTGACAGGATGCACGGAAGGGGGAGGACATAATTGCTGGTGGATTAATGAGACGGCATAATTGCACGATAATCGACGATCGTTTTATTAGGCGACCAGGTTCCTGGACTGGAAGTCCTCTCTCTCTCTCTTACTCTCTATACGAGGCTTGGCTTGCCGGCGTCACAGAAGATACCGCTCCACCATGGTCGCATATTATTATAAGGAGAAGCAGGCCCTCTTCTGCACAGGGTAGGTATGTCTGGATGGTCAGAAATGACAATTACCGAAGATCCTTGCTAAATGCGCTCCCGTGCCCCTCTCCTTCTCATTCTTCTCCCTGTCTCTCTCGCTCTTCGGCTGTGCCTCGACCGCGTACATGCCTGGAATGCGATGTCATTCCTGCGTGCAACGAGTGTCGTTGTACCGCGTAAAATCCGGCGAGCTTCCATCCGGGGGAACACGGGAAAGTGGCTTCGGATGAAATCGAGAGCGGTCTCTGAGGTCGAGCCTCTGCCGTCTTCGCTGGAGGATTTTCAAGCGATCGCAGTGGTAATCGTCGATCTTCGCACCTAAATCTTCGATAGAACCTGAGAAACCCCCATGTATTCGCACTCACGATTGAAAATTCGTTTATCTCCACCGCCTCGTGGTCCTTGAAGAGCAGAAAATTGAAAGAAACGCGAGAAAGCGATCGCGCCGCCGGTTGGACCGTCTCGACAAATCGTCAGTCCACTTAAGAAGTCGCGGTCCTCCGGCTTGCGGCCCTGGCGCGCGCTCGTCCGTGGGAGGAGACGGTTGATCCAGGAGAGTAAAGGATCCTCTCGCGATCGGACCGAGCAAAGAATCGCAAAGGAGGAGACGAAGGAGAGAGAGAGAGAGAGAGGAATAAGGATCAGCGGGGGCCTTCGTGGCGGGCTGGGATGATTGAAAAAAATATCCGGCAGGCCGTCGAGTCGCCGGTGACGAGGTTTCGCTCAAACATCGGCCGGTAGCGGAATAACGTCGGTTTCCTGTGAGCGGCGCTCTGGCGGCGCTTTTGCCACGATGTAGATTTGTTTGCATTTAAAAATCAAATCGACCGCCGCGGCGTCCAGTTCGCGGTGCTGTTGCCTTTTCCTCTTCTTCTTTCTCT
>NW_017100161.1:3164679-3179386 GCF_001263275.1 Habropoda laboriosa | reverse complement strand
CTTCTCCTTACCATTCCCGGGAGCTTCTGCAGAGAAGCAAACACACAGAAAGATACACACACACAGATACCGTAGAATGGTACATACGTAGAATGGTCCGCGAGAGGAGGTTTCTCCTTCTTTTCTCAGTAGGATCGTCGATGCTGCCGGGAAGGTTGGTATGCATGGATCCAGCGGTGGAACATAGCTTCCTCCGGTTCTCTCTCACTCTCTTTCTCTCTCTCTCTTTCTTCCTCTGTCGCCTGCTTCAGCGTCGGTTCCCCTCTCAGTCGGGGACAATGCACGCCAGTTTTTGCGTCGTTTGCTTCCAGGCTGAACCCGCCGGACGGATGGATCCGCGTTGGACTCACCGGCTACCATCTCCTCTTTTCTTCCTCCATCTTCTTCCTCCTGTTTCTTTCTTTCCTCTTCTTCTTTCACCCTTCTCTCTACCTTCCTGTCTTTTTCTCTCGACGTCTTGCTCTGCCTTTCTTTTGCACACACACACACGCACACGCAGCGTGTCTTCTCCTTCTTCTTCTTCTTCCTCTTCTTCTTCTTACGTTCTTCAGAATGGTTGGTTAGCTTTGCTTCTCCTTCTGTTCTTTTACCTCGCCGTCGATCGTCCGCTCTCTAACCCACCCTCGCGCGTACAATGAAACCGAAAATCTTCTCCGGCACCCGGGGAATGCGGCGCATGATTACCTACATCGAACCAGAGAGCCGACTCGCAAGAAGGACCAACTCTCTCTTTCTCTCTATTTCAGCCACTGTTCCAACGAAACGAACGATTCTTCGTGGCTGTCCACGGGGTACAGCTGGGACGATCGATCGACGAAGATCGTCGGAAGATGGTCCTTCTGATCGTGGACGCGTTAGGTGTTTCGATGGCCCGTATGTAAACGAGGACGCGGGTCCTCTCTCTGTGAGGAATTTGTCGGGGGATTCCAGGTTCTGAGGAGACTTGTGTGGCAAGGGAACGGGAGGACAATTATTCATATATTACTGGATGTATGAAAAGAATGTGTTTTATAAATTTTGAATTTAGGCCGATTTTCCAATTAGTCAAATTATTCAATCTTTCGATCACTTTTGAAGCAGTGTTTGAAAAGAGTATCTCAGAAAAAATTCTATTGGGAATTCTAACCAAACTCCACCAAATTCACCGAAATTATTCAATTTTTCAGAAAATATTGCTTTCCGACATAAATTAGAAATTCCGTATGAAATTTTAAAGCAAATTTCCATCTTTTACCTCTGACTCCATATTCCACCAAAAAACACAGCGTAAACAATTAACAGCTGTAACACTCCCATGAATCTACGCTACGAAGCCGACCTAACCTAAAGATCTCCAATTCACCGCGCACAATCAGTAGATCGACGATCCTCCAAGTTTTTGCCCGCTCCTCTGCACACCGTCGTAAACGAAACTACCGTTTCCTTATCGAACGGAATTAAGGGCATTTCCATGAGCGTCGCCGCGAGCCTAACCGTCTCTGTTCCAAGTTTTTTCGAAGTTTCGCGGCAGACTCGTTGAATTGAATCAGCCGGCATTAAGTCGGATTACATGGCTAAACTGTTGGAGATGAAACGCGTCGCGAACAGATATATTAAGCCTGTCAGACGAGACGGAAGGCTTACATGATCGGGACTGGAGGAGAACGAGAGGCTCGGTAGACGCAAAACGAGACCACGAAAACCACGTTTCATTCACGACGCCGGTCGTCGTTGTCGTCGAACGACGCTGGGGCCCGCGGCGACGCAACACGCGACAGCTTTCCTGTCTCGTGACCGTGAACCGTTAACGTCCACGACGTGCACCAAGACCACATCCTGTCTAGGATCGTCGATCGATACCTCGAACGACAGAGAGAGAGAGGGAGAGCCTGAAAAAGGCTAGGAAAAACCGTTCGTTATCCATGACTTGGAACGGTTATCGCGCTCTTCTGGCTCGCTTTTCGTATCGATTTCGATAAGCTGCCTTTTCGATCGAGTACTTGCCACGAGAAATTGGAATTTCTTACCGGAGGATGGTTAGGCAACGACACTTTTCGATGAAGCAGCTTTCGCTGGGTTAATCAAGTCTGTGTTACACGTGTTTCAGGTGTAATTGGTGTTAACAGGTTCTCCGACGAATCCGCGTATGAATTAAGACAGTTTTAACTGGTTTTCTTGGGTAGAAAGAAAATCGCTGCGAAAATCAGTGTTGTTTAAGTGTGCGAAATGTATTTTAAAGGAGGTGAGATAATTTGTCACTTCTTTAAATTTTTGGAGATTCTCTTTATTCCTTTTACACCGTTACAGTGGATGAATTCAGCTTCTTCAGACTATATAGACGTGTTTAATCAATACTTCTCGTACAATTAACATTACGATTAGTGTCCCTTACGACGGATACGATTCTTCTTACTTCAACTTACAATTAATAAATTAAAGAAGCTTCTTCTTGACTTCATAAAATTCGCTCCCATGGAAGTATAAAATTGAAAATTGTTAATCCAAGAGAGCGTGCGTTGTATTTAGAGATACCAACAAGCGGCTGCTTACCATTGATAACGAACCGCAAATTGTTCAAGTAAGAGAGAAGGATGTTATTAGAATTCAAGATAAACGATAACGAAACATAGTTATGATATGTTTACCTCCCGACTATGTATAAGCAACATTGTAGCTTACTTTTTTTTTACTTTCCACATACATATGTAAACTGAATTATATGCTGGCTTAACATCATGTTAGATGGAACAACCGAAGAGATATACGAAATAATTCTTATTTAGCTAATCTTCGGCTTAGTTAGTATCAAAATTCAACGTTATTACGAGCATGCTCGCGTATCTGTCCTATCTAAACTGCAATCTGAGCCACGAGCGTGACTCGATTATTATAACTAAGAAAGGGACGAAACGAACTCTGTACGTACGGCATAGGGATCCGCGGTAACTCTCGATTTGGTAGTTAAACTGACGTTCGTGGAATCACGTCACGAGCTCTGTTTCAAATAGTCCCGCGGAACATCGGGGGCAGCGAGGCAAGGTTTTTCGCGGCTCGAGCGCGATCTAATTGGATACGAGATGAAGCTGGACGAATTCCCTTGGCAAAAATCACCGCGTCGGGGAATTTGAAATTCATATCTTCCGGCTGCGCGAGAGGGTGCGTCGCTCGCGCATCCGTCATCTTTTTCTGCCGAGGCCTGGAGAAGCGCATAATTGCGCTTGCTGCATAAACCGCGTCCTCCGTGGACGTCTTCGTGTCCGGGTCGATGCCATCGGGCCTGGCCTGGCATGGCCAGGTCGAACAAATCTTTATCATCGGCCTTCTTTCTATCTCGTTGCGTCATCGTTGGACGAACGAAAGTTCATGTTTCTTTTGGAGGATGTGTGCTGTGAGTCTGTGGGCTCGTCGTTTCACATTTAGATTGGAAATCAAATGGAACTGCTGTTTGGCAATTATTTTTGTGTTGTAAAGGAAATTAATATCGTATTAATAGGTGGCAAGTGCCGCACACTCACGACCGTAAGTCCGCGGACACGTCGTTTCGCATTTAGATTGAAAATGAAATGGAATAGGGCTACTGTTTGGCAATTATTTTTGTGTTATGAAGGAAATTAACTTTTTCCGCTGTAAATAGCATATTAATGTGACAATTGTCTGCACACTCACGTCCGTAAGTCTCTGGACACGTTGTTTCTCATTTCGATTGAAAGTGAAATGAGATATTTGTGGAACAGACCTACTGTTTGCCAATTATTTTTTGTTGAAGCAAAATGGTTTATGAGTACTGCATGAAAAATCGACATCCTAGAATATTGGTAGGTTTATGACACGTCCGATAAATATGGTTTGGGGATGCCTGCGAACACCCCAGGTATAAAGGTGCACACCACGCTCCGTAAGCAGTTGTAATTGTGCGCCTGTCTTGTCTGAACATCTTGTAAAATATAATTATTTACCTTACTCCACACGAGTTATTTATTTAATATAACCCCTCAACATTTTTATATTATAAAAGAAAGTAATTTGTTTCGCAATAAATGTTACTTTAATAAGTGAAAAGTGTCTGGTGACTTCTGGGCAGAAGTGTACACAAGTCTGTGGACACTTGGACTACTGTTTATCGATTATTCCTGATTTCTAAGGAAAAGTAAATTAAATTAAAAAGTGTCGAGTGTTCGATGACTTACAGGCGGAAGTGTAGGTACACAAAGAATGAATATTTCCATTTCCTACTTTGTTCCTCATTTTCAAACGATTAATCGATAAACGCGAGATTTCAAGCGACATATGAGAAATGTCTAAAATAGCCCTTTACCAAGTTACGTCACACTAGTTGACGAAAGACTTGCAACAGGAACAATCGAGTTGAGTGAAGAGTGGCAATTAAGAAAAAGATACTTAGATTCGAAACGATCGACCTCCTTTTACTCTTGCTAAATGTAACTCACCCGGGAGATAATTGATTCTCGACGAAGTATGTGTTTTTCATAACGTAAAAAAAGACAGGAAAGAAAATAACAGAGAAGTGTATTCAGTGTCGCGAATGATTATCGATGATTTATTAATTCGTACGTTCAGATGGTGCAACCGTTGAAGGATTTCTGTAACGAGCGTTGATTTTCACCGGTAACGATGCAAACGAGGGCGCGTACAGCGTAAATCGTTCTGGGGATTGTTATAATTAACGAGAATTAATAATAACCACGACGAGGGCCTCCTGCCTGATCTTAATTGCAATTAATTTCTAATTCACCTGTTTAACCGCGCTTCTACGTGAATCTGCCACTCCAGACGTACCCGCGCTTCACCTCTCTCTCCTTCTCGTACGCGACTCGTTCCCTCTTACATGTTTATGAATTAAACGCGCGTTAACGTTAGACGATGTTAACGATTAGGATCAGGGGTCGCGCTAATTAAAGGCGCAACCGTCAGGTCGCTCCGCGTATAATTCCGGCGTATATTTTAAGGAAAATAAGACATAACATGACGTTAGTCGTCCGCCTTCGTCCATCAATTATAATGCGGAACATTTATTACGATTATTCAATTTGCAAATGAAAATTAAATTAAAAATTAAAGGGCAAAGTTATACTAAATTTGATTTCATGGTTTAAACATCAATTTATTAATACCGGAGGAAGCTGAGAAATTATATCCTTCCGTTCGATAAATTATATCACTTCCGGCAGGCGGGAGTTCACTAGACGGCTGCTCCCGGTGATGGCCGAAGTTTGTTTTGACCGCATCCTTCGACATTTTTCTCCAGTGTTTGTATTAATTAATAGTGAATTTTTCATATTTTCACCTGAAAAGTTGTGAATACGTCTGTTCAATCTTTTTTGATAAATATCTTACGATCCTCAGGAGTAAAAAATTCTCGAGACTCCAAATTTCCTCCAATCTCACATCCAATGGACACCGAATAATCCAACAACCCCAGGTATCATTAAAATTTGCAAAAAGAAACCTCTCGACACTATGAGAAATCAATCTAACGTAATGACATAGTCTACTCAATCTTTTTTCTCAAATATCTTACGATCCTCAGGAGTCAAAAATTCTGGTGACTCCAAATTTCTTCCAATCTCACATCCAATGGACACCGAATAATCCAATAACCCCAGGTATCATTAAAATTTGCAAAAAGAAACCTCTCGACACTATGAGAAATCAATCTAACGTAATGACATAGTCTACTCAATCTTTTTTCTCAAATATCTTACGATCCTCAAGAGTCAAAAATTCTCGAGTTCCAATTTGACATCCAATGGACACCGAATAATCCAACAACCCCAGGTATCATTAAAATTTGCAAAAAGAAACCTCTCGACACTATGAGAAACCAATCTAACGTAACGACATAGTCTACTCAATCTTTTTTCTCAAATATCTTACGATCCTCAGGAGTAAAAAATTCTGGTGACTCCAAATTTCTTCCAATCTCACATCCAATGGACACCGAATAATCCAACAACCCCAGGTATCATTAAAATTTGCAAAAAGAAACCTCTCGACACTATGAGAAATCAATCTAATGGAATAATCTCGAACAATTTCTCTAATGTAACAACATAGTAACGGCGAAAGAAAAGCCCGAAGAAACAACAGTGGAGCGAAAGAGTTGAAGTTTCGTGGCTCGTCGATTAGCCAGACGAGGCGATGAAAGAGTTCGATGAAATAATGACGGGACCAGGTCGATAAATAGTACGCCTCTGCTGCTCTTAGGGGCGGAGTGAAGCAGGTGGAAGGGGATCGAGGGGAGCCTGAGGGATCCGCGTTAATGCCAGCCAAGGGAAGACAGCTATCAAAAGCCCGTATTTAAATATTATCAGTGAAATTACAGTGCTCACTGCTCGCGAGGGCTGCTCGGTCATTACCGACTGGCAATTCGGCCTCTTTAATCGCCGTTGTCAATACTAATCGACATCGTCGTTATTTAATATTCCTCCGCTTGTGGTTCTTCCCTTTTTCACGGTCCGAAATCACTCTTCTTCTTTTTCTTTTCTTTTCAATTTAACACACAAAGTTTTGCTACATTTTCAAGAACAGTATCTTGCGAATTTATTGAAATTTTCATTGGAGATGAATAGAACGAAATCCCGTGAGAATGATTAATATATTCATTAGTAATCTTTCGAACTCTTCTAAATATTGTTTGGAAATTAATTGAGCGTGTTTGGGGAATAATGAATACGTTGATCAATAAAATTAACGTTTACCGAGAGGAATATTCGCGGGATTATTCTAAACATTGTTCTGGAATAATTGTACGGGTCCTGGGAATGGTCGATGTGTTCGTTGGTGAAATTACTGTTTTAGGAGAAGAATATCCTGTGATCTCTTGATTACTTCTCTGGGATGAATGAACGTGTACTAAAAAATCATCGATGCAATCCATTTATCATGGATCATCCGTGTCACTCCTCAAAAAAATAAAATTACTATCCTCCATTTCCTATATTTTATGAATAACGTCTAAAATATCAATTGTATAGCCCAGTGTCAAAGTGTTCACTGCCACTGTGTCCTTACTCAAAAAAATTACATTACTATCTTCCATTTACCATATTTTACGAATAATCCGTAAAATCTCAACTGTACAGCTCAGTACCAAAGCTCTCACTATCAGTGAGAACCAAAGCGAGTGAGAATGAAAGTGTCACTTCCCAAAAAAAAAAGTCAAATTCCTACCTTCCATTTCCCATATTTTATGAATTACATACAAAACACCAATCGCACAGCTCGCTATCAAAGTTCTCACCGCGAGTGTGTCACATCTGAAAAAAACCTCTCTACATAGTCGCGTTTGTTCCTGCTCGAAGGTCCGTTAGAAGAACGAGCCGCGAAGGAACAATGCGAAATGCAAACAGTATCCCCCAGGTAGAATCTCGAACCGTGAATATTCTATTGCATGCATCGGCTCGCGACGCGTCTGGAAGCATCGCGATTACTCACATCAGCCACCGAAACCGCCGACGCGGATTAGCGATGCCGTCGTTTTCATCGTTGGCAGCCGCGTAATAACACGGCGAATCGCAATTAGGAACCGTCTACGGCAAATAGTATCGGCCCTGGTTATCTGCTTACGAGGTCCTCATTAGCATACACCGGCGAATAGAGCAACGACGATGAAACGATCGAGGAACAGTGGGTGCAGTAGAAGATGTTGAACGAAGGGGAAAAAAGAGGAGAAGATTGCCGAGAGAGAGAGAGAGAGAGAGAGAGGTGGGTGTGAAGGGATGAGTAAGAAACGACGAAGAAGAGGTGGAGAAATAATTAAAGCTACTACGATCGCTATCTAAATAATTAGAAGTTGGCGTGACTCTGCATAAGGCCCACAGCGTGTACGCGCCGACTGAACTGTCAGATCGTAAGATTCCGCGAGGCGCGGGCATAATTAGGCGAGAAATATGAACGCGAAATCCGTGTATTTAAATCGCGACGCGCGCCTGAGGAAGCGATGTGTCAAAATCGTGCCGCCGGATATTTTCCTTTTCTTTTTTTCTTCCTTCTCCTTCTTTTTCTACGATTCCCTCTCTTTTCCTCTTCCTTCTTTTCCACGACCTGAACGGAGCTGAAATCGTAATGCTTCCTAGGTAACCGCCTCGATCGGTCGTGAGTCACCTCTCGACGCGCTTTCGACTATCGCTCCTTTTTGCGCAATCCCGTGCTCTACGTATGGAACCGTGAATAAGTCGAGCAACGGCGAGAATGACTCGACTTACTATTTCAAAGTAGCTCAGAAATTGGTTGAAATATCGCGGAACAGAGTTGCCGAATCGAGAATAGCTCTGAAATATTTTTCTTCATTTACTAATTAAGATAAGAATTTTCTTTATTTACCAATTAATGGAATAAAACATTTTCCTCGAAATATTCGTGAATATTTGAAATTACTGGTTGCCTCGATTCCGATAACTTCCTCGTGTTGGTTCGAATAATTGCATGCAAATGACGAGAGAGTGGCGTTGAGAGGTGGAGAAGCACGGGACACGCGGTGAATTGGCGAATAGAGACGGGAGAACTGGCGAAACAGGAGGCGACGTGGCTGGCGGCATTGTCAAAGGGTTCCTCCGGGAGGCTCGCGAATCACAGATGCAATCAGATAAAGGGCGGTTCTTCTCGGATTACCGTATGCGAGCCCCCGCTGTGTCCACGCACCTTAAAGTACCATTCTCACGTGCGGCGACACAACCGGGGCCCACGTGCTCGAGATACAGTTGAGACCGACCGCCGGGCGGTTCTCATGTGTTATCAGGATCAAATTATATAATGCACCCTTGACAAGGATTCCTGCGTCCCAAGGTCTCTGTTAAACGCGAGATTCCTTTCGCTAGCGACTTTGCTTCGGACGAACTTGAATTTAAATTACCGGGTCAATTTTTCGAGAATCTTTAGAGATTTTATATTTGAATATTTGGTGTCGAGTGTTTCCGAGCGACAAATTTTTCGTCTCCGAAAATTGAGCAACTCAGAGTCCATTCTTCCTCGTACATTTAACCCTTCGCTGGCAAATTAGGTCGTTTGTGTTCGAGTCTAATTTTTTTCATATTCTAGGCTTTCAAAATGTCTGAAAAAATTCTGAGACACTTATCGAAGTCTCTGCTACATTGTACAATCGTTCGTTGAGTCAAATGTTTAAAACTTTGTTCGACAAAAATCAAAATTCGTGACGAAAAAATGCAAGAGTGAAATTTCGCTCGATTGCCTATACAGAATTAACATTTCCGTTCCATAAAAATTGCTGTATCTTAAAATTTCGTTGAATACAGCCCCAGAGAGCCAGTGATCAAATTTATATTCCATTTTCGTTAATTTGAAAAATTCCACTTTAACGAAGTATCGCTTGAAAAGGAGAAAAATACTATTTCCACGTCGTATTGCATCTAAATTACAAAGCACGCCTGAATTCAACGATTAAACTCGCAATTGAAATTGCAAGGACCAACTTGGGCAATTAAGCTTCTAATGCTTCTCAGAATTACAAAGATAATGTCACAGGGAGAGACTTAAGAGCAGCAGATAGAACGACAGTCAGAAAAGCGATCATCCACGTATCTTCGATTAAAACAATCACTCCCGCGGGCTGGTCGCGAACGAATTCGATCACGTCGCTGCGATACCACGGGCAACCACTATGATTACGCGAGAGCCACCTTGATGACGAACCTAAGTCGTGCTAGCTCCGAGGTACGCTTCGTTCCGAAGGCAATCCGAATCGAGTCGGTCCAGGCTGGGATTAATCGGACTTTTGTTCCGTCCCAGGGTGCTTATTAAGCCTGATTCTTTATTGTGCCTGTACAGGCATGCAAACACGGCCAATATGGCGGCTGTACAGTACCGATCAAGTTGAACCGAAGCTTACCGAAACCATCATTAGAGGCAAACGTGACCGACAAGTGGCAATAAGTCTGCGAGATGTTGTAATTTTGTAGTTGATAAAAATAAGAGTAATTAGTGGTTTCTGGTATTTAAATTTGGGCTAGAGTTTCGCTTCTATAAGTGAGTTTTTATTCAAGTCGAAGTAGTTATTGATACAATAGAAATGTACAGTGGAATAATTATCGATACAATAGAGAGATTTCTATAATAATATTAGAGGAATGAGAAATGAAGTAATGTTTAATTGAATTGGGCAATTTTCTACTTAGATAATCAGAATGCACCGATACACCGATGAATAAATTATCTTATGCTACCTATCGATTAACGAATTCTTCAGAATTGAGATTTTTTCGCCATTGTCTATGTTGCAAAAATAATCACCGATTTTTCATATCCGAATCTAAGAAGCTGTTCGTAGATTTAGGACGCAAGAGGACGATCTGCGTGACTGAATCGGGAAAGGGTCGGTCGATTTTCATTTTCGATTGGTTCCCGATTGATGGAACGCATTTGTGTGCCTTCAGCTGGTACCGTTCGCCATATTGGCGAGC
Source organism: Habropoda laboriosa (assembly GCF_001263275.1). Lineage (NCBI taxonomy): Eukaryota > Metazoa > Arthropoda > Insecta > Hymenoptera > Apidae > Habropoda > Habropoda laboriosa. Next base: position 3,168,971 of record NW_017100161.1, on the reverse strand, counting down.
ACAAAAATCGCACTTGTACGGTTTCTCCCCGGTGTGCCCGTAAATGTGCTTGGCAAGCTTCGTTTTCACGCTGAACCGAGACTTACACAGGTCGCACTCGAACTGTTTCACACCTGTGTGACGGTACCTGTGCACCTTCAGGCCCCAGGACCTCCTGTAACATTTTCCGCAGTCCTCGCACTTGTACGGCCTCACTCCTGCAAATCAAACATGTTGTTGCGTTCAATTTTTTACCGTGAAAATTTATTTTTATAACTTTCGATATCGTCTTTCGAATGGTAAAACTGTGAATTTGCAAACATTTCAATTTTCTGGAGGGAAAAAGCTAGGGCAAAGGTGAAAATTTTGGCGCTTATGTCGTTTATCACCTGGACGTTGTATCTTTGTGGATTTAGAAGGGAAATTTGAATTTTCTAGGAGAGAAAAGGCGAGGTCAAAGGTGAATGTTTTGGCACTTGCGTCGTTTATCACTCGAACTCTATATCTTTGTAAATTTAGAGGGGAAATTTGAATTTTTCAAAAGGAGAAAAAAAGCGAGGACAAAGGTGACAATTTTGGCACTTATACGGTTTATCACTTTAATGCTATATAAGCGAGGTCAAAGGTGAAAATTTTGGCACTTATACGGTTTATCACTTTAATGCTATATAAGCGAGGTCAAAGGTGAAAATTTTGGCACTTACGTTGCTTGTCACTCGAGTGCTATATTTTTATAGATTTAGAGGGGAAATTTGAATTTTCCAGGAGAGAAAAGGCGAGGTCAAAGGTGAAAATTTTGGCACTTATATCGTTTACCACTCGAGCCCTATAAATTTTCAGTGTGTAAAGAGAAAATAATTGCTAAAAAGTGCAAGAGATTGCTTAAATTTATTTATCATCGCACTCCACTTCGAATATTCCACTCTAGCATAGATCTCCTCGAACTCATTCACCATAAAACATACTCCAAATCCCTGTTTAAAAAATCCTTAATCCTCGAACAAACGAAACACATGAAACCCTGTACGAAATTACCAGCGAACGCTAGCGAATCACGTTTTATACCCGGAAACCGGCAGCGTGATTTTCTTAATTGACCATCGTTCCACTTGTCAGTACTCGTAAAATGCAAACACGCGAAGGAGGCAAATGACGAAACAGAAGAGCGAACGAAAAAAAAAGAAAGAAGAGAAGAGAAGAGGGAAGAAAAATATTAAAAGTTGGAAGCGATTCTTAAACGACCAGCCTCTTCCCTATTATATTCGAGCGTTTACAACCGAAACGTTATCGCCGTTTAACTACACACGTCTATCGTACATCACGGAACACCGTGAAACCCCCATCGTGACGAGAAATGGTTAATTGGCAGCCGTGTAACACCGGTAAACCTTGATTTTCTAATTAATACGGACCACCGTCTTCTTCTTTACCCCTCTCCTCTTCTCTCTTTCTCTCTTCTTCTTCTTCCTTTTTTTTTTTGTGTCGGTTAACCGGTGTAACACGATGGCGTAAGTGGCTGGCACGCTTATCTCGCGATTTTTATGTCTCAATACCCGACCTCGAATTTATATGAGAAAGCAAAAGCCGCGACGGAGGAAGTTGTGTTCGGTGGCTTCGTGCAAAGAAGCAGTTTCTATATTACGCGTCTGTACTCTTGCGACGCCCGCCTATTCCTTCTTCTTCTTCTTCTTCTTTGTGAGAATATTCACATTGAGGCCTGTGTCTGACTTCGTTAAATTCGCCGTCGTGTTGAAGATATTTAGCTATTGGTTTTCAGATTAAAAATTGTAATTTGAAGAGGTTCGGTGGGTAGGTGTGCACTTTGTCTGGAGTATGTTGAACTTGATTTTACAATTAGTATTAGGCGATGCTGGTTCACACGTGGAAATTAGAGGTTCTGGGTTAGCGAAGTGGGAAATATTGTGATTTAGCTGAAGTATGTTTTACGGTAGAAGAGAGATCGACTTTTTAAATATTCAGTATTCATCGTGGTACTCGATTTACGAAATTTTGGTGCGCCGAGGTTGGAGGAAGTTGGTTCAAAATTGAAAAAAAAAAAAGGGTGGTTTCTCGTTTGTAACGAGTCAGACGTGACTGGGTGTCTTTTAAGAATGTCTGAAAAGAGCGAGAGGAGTAGAGTAACAGAGCGGGAGAGAATGTGAGAGTGCAAGGATATATTGTGCGGAAGATGCGTTCGCGAGTCAGTGAGAAAGCAGTCCATTTTGAGAATCGAACGTGAGAATAACATTGTGAGTAACCAGCGAGTGCATTCACTAGGATCGTTCAATGAGCGAGGAGATAAACCAAAAAGATATCCAACTGTACGAAACCTAGATTATTACGCAAATGAGGCAGAGCCTCCAAGCCTAATTTCTTAACTTTTCAGTTAGTTTTCAAATATACTAAAATAGTCCTCGAGCAGCTGTTTTAACTTGTCACTTTAAAAAATCGTATTTCTTATTTAGATATTCTTTCAACTAGATCTCTTTACCTTTTTCAAATATACCGAAATAGTCCTCTAACAGCTGTTTTAAATACCCACTTGTGATTTTGAAAAGTCGTACTTCTTGAACTACAGCTCTTTGCCTTTCTATTTATTGAACGATCCTCCTGTTAACCCTTATGTCAATAACCACAATTGTCGTCTACTTTATCGTCCAATTTCAGTAATTTCAGTAATTGGAAACTTGAGGCAAACACGGATAGGAAATGTGCGAAATAGCAACGATCTGGCCGGGTATCTCAATCTTTTACCTGGAAGATCAAATACTTTAAGGGAGAATTATGCAAAAGTGTACCCGGTTATTGACATAAGGGTCAATAGAGAACGAATCGAGAATCTCTGAACCACCGACGCAAAATTTTACGAAATACTGCAAAATTCTCACCGTAATGCGACAGAATATGGTGCTTCAGAGCTCCCTTGAGGTGGAACCGGTGCTTGCAGATGTCGCACTCGAACCTTCTAACCCCGGTATGCGTGAGCTTGTGAGTCTTGAGGACGGAGGACCTCTTGAACTTGGCGGGACAAAGATCACACTCGAACGGGGAATCCGCGGTGTGAACGATCATGTGAGCCCTGAGGCTGCTCGGTCTGAGGAACCTCTTCTTGCAGACGGAGCACTCGAAGGGTTTCACGTTCGTGTGCATCAGCTTGTGATCACGCAACGACTGTCGATGGAGCAGCTTCTTCTTGCACACGCCGCACTCGTACGATCTGCGATACGAGTGCGCCTCCGCCTGGTGCGTCCTCAGCTGGTCCCTCTGCTGGAATTCGCGTGCGTTCCGAAATGACAATTCATTCGATCTTGTTGTGCGGAAGAGGAACGGAGAAGAAGAAATTGTAGAGAGGAGAAGAAGGTGGGAAATGGGGGAAAGTCGTACCTGAAATCGAAGGCTGCAGTGCCTGCATATGAACGCTTTGAAGGACTCGTGGAGCCTCAGGTGATCCTTCAACGCTGACGATCTTGATATGAGAAAGTAGAGTTTCAAATTTATTCGTATTTTCTTGCAAAGTGTGTTAGTTAAAAAATTCCCAAAAATCCGGAACATTCTCTAATTTAAACGCTTACATTTACCTACTGGATATTGCAAAATTTCGAATACAGATTACCTGACGAACATTCACACGAGAAAGTAGAAATTGTTTAAATAGTGGTTTAACAACCAGGTACCAATTCCCATCTCGAAATTTACACATTTCCTACCGTGAAAATTGTTTTCCACAAAGCCCACACTGAAACAGCTTCCCATAGCTGTGCCCGACCATATGCGTCTTGAACTCCGCTTCATCAGGGAACTCTGTCCTGCACACGCTGCATATCAAGCTTCTCCCACTCGCCAAAGCTTCCATGTACTCCTTGAAATCTGCGTAAGCGTCCAAGGTAACGTCTCTGATACCCAAAGTGAAAATCCTTCCCCTGCATTTCTCGTACACAGAAAAATCATCCTGGCGAGCATGTCTCTCCTTCTCCAACTCCTGCTCGTAACAGAGTTCGACATCCAGCTCGTCGTTGGCCGAGAAGTTCTCTATCTCGTCCAGCACCTCGGTCTTGATTTTCACCTTAGGCGAGGAAAAATTGGGTGGATTTTCGTACGGTTTCGCCGCGTGGTAATCGCGCTCCGCGATCTCCCGCGTTTCGTGGACATTGCGTATGCAGGATATTAGATAATTTCACGAGCCGCTTCCGCGAGATATGGCGGGGCTCGGAAGGAGGAGCTCCGCGATGAGCGCTTTAATAACCCGACGATGGTATTACGCAAACCGCGGCGGCGGCGGCGAAAAAGAAGAAGAGGAAAAAAAGAAAAAGGAA
>NW_017100161.1:3127691-3164557 GCF_001263275.1 Habropoda laboriosa | reverse complement strand
GCTTTTATATAATCAATTATGCAATTAGCAGATCGCGAGCAGATTTTACGACGAAATAATTAGGCGGCCGTTGATTACAAGGATATTTTAGCCGGCTGTTTTTATAGCTGGTTGCGCGCTATCATAACCTAATCACGGTGCCTCTTTCACGCCGGCCAGAACCTACTTCTTTGCACCGTTCGCAACGCTTCTGCGTTCCTATTATCTTCACCTCGCCGTTCCCTTCGTTTTCCGCGTTATCCTTCTCGGTCTGATAGCAGCTCTGGGTCGCGGAATCCCTGTCCTCCGGCATTTTCCGTCCACGCTTGCGGGAAAATATGAATGTTGCGGCAGAAGGCGGGAACGTGCGGTAATCGAGAAACAACGAAACAGCGAGGTTAGTGTTTCTCGCGAAGTTGCTCGCGTATCAGAATTTTGTCACTCGTGACGGACACCTGATTTATCGTAAAAATTCTCGCATCCGTTGATCAGTGTAATAAAGCTGTTTACGATCCTGACGTTAACTCTTGAAAATGTAATACAAAGAAACGCGAATCCATCAAAATTCCTTCTCTTAATTGATTCACTATTCTATCTTGAAAGCGTTTACGCAAACAGAGGCGTGGCCGTGATATTCCATAAATCTCCGCGTTCCTTCATTACCCCGGAAGTCATCAAGCTGTAGCGAGCAGAATTTTCAACAATACACAGTACTTTCTGAACCTATCTCTCTTTTTTTTTCGCTACTCTGATTTTTCTTTCTCTCATTCTCTATATGCTCTCTTTTCCTTTCTGTCTCTCCCTGTCTCTCCCTGTCTCTCCCTCTCTCTTCTCTCATTCTCTCTGTCTCTCCTCTCTTCTCTCGTTCCCTCTGTCTCTCCCTGCTCTCATTCTCTCAGTCTCTCCCTCTCTCTTCTCCCTCATCTCGCATCCTCTCGAACCACGGCGGAATAATCTAACCGTCCACGTTTAGCTTTCGTACGACTCGCGTGGTAAAGGCAAGAGATTCGTACGTACGCATGCACGGTGGTTGGTTTCGCGCGTCTGGGATCTAGGTTCCATCGGCTGGCATCGATGTTTGTTTTTTAATGTAGTCGCGACGCCTGGTCTTAATTAAGACGATCAGCGCGATCCCGGTGAATCGCGTGTAAAGTATTTGTATCCCTTAATTACGAGACTTGTTAGCGGGGGCGGCGTACGGATACTTTATTGCCCCGTAAAAGGCAAATAAAAGCTACAATGAGACTTAACTACGCTGGTAAACCGAGGAAGCTTAAGCTAATACAAGTAATTAGCGTGGAGTGACGTGGCCGCGGTTTCAGTGTACTAATCAGAGCGCTGCGAAAGATGCATAACGCAGTTTTACTCTACACACACACGCGCGCGCACACCTCTGATATCATACACACCTCTGCTTTACACCTGTACGTGCACATAATTGTTTCGCGTGTTCCCCAGTGTGGCCAAAAGTGCGCCGCGCTCGCTCGTCTGTAAACTCATAAATAATTATCTCGATATTCGTGAAACGATCTAGACCAGACACGAACAGTCTAATTAATTAGAATATAACAACACGGTGTTATAGAGTTCACGGTGAGCTCGCGATGGAATATAGCGGTAAAGTAATTCCAAACTAATTCTTCCCCTCCATCCCTCTCTATCTTTATTCAAAGATGACATACTGCTTCGGAACAAGTATCCTCGATCTGAGAAAAAAATCTTCACCTCCCATTACAGCCCGATAAATATTAAGAAGACCTGAGTCATTTCGTATTTGCAATTAACAAGTATTCCACGAATGCAACAATCTTCCATGCTTTATCCGCCTGGTAATCTCTTGTACAAACACACGTTTATCACTAACGATAGTGGTAACAGATAACGATGCTTTAACGATATGTCGACTACTTAGGGACTCGATCGAAGTTATTACTTCAATTAAGATTCACCCTACTAGAACTCGTCTTCTGTGGAACAATCTTATCTCGAGAACGTTCCAGGAACTCTAACCCTTTCTCTTGGTAACCATAGGGTCGCGAGTTCAGTCTGAAGTTCACTATGGAAACGAACGTCTAATTGTGAAAAGAAGGAAAAAAGAAGAACCTTGGGAATCGATCTTCCTCCACTGGGCGGAGTGTGTAGAAACTCTTTTGCAAATGCATTCTTGTTGCGTAGCTGTGCAAAAAAAAAAGAAGAAGAAGAAGCTACTGGTAGATTTCAATCGAGCAGAGAAGAAGCTACATCATCGTAACGTTCTCGACCACCATCGACGCGACCGTGGCCCGCGGAAGTTTCAGTGGAAACCCTTTAGCAGCGGTCAGACGTATCGTTCGCTCGAAGGTGCTTTGAACTCGGTTAGGATTTTTTTAGAGAAACGAAATTTCGTGCATAGTTTAGGTAGACTGGTATGCAAACGTCGCGGGTTTTCCTTCGTTCTCATGCGATATTAAAAAGGGATCGGTTAATTGAGACTATGCCGACGCGACGGGGGCTTCTTAATTAAGGAAATTTCAGATTCCCAGCTTTTGATTTGTTCCCCCATTCAGGATCGCTCTGCAATCACGTTTGTGTAATTAGACAATGTTGCTTCCTCTTCGGCGGAAGGAATAGCGGCGAATGATTGATCGGGATTCGTCTGTTAATGGGGAATTGAGGGGCGAGTTAATTGTGGTGAATTGTAATGCGTTTGGTAGTGGTATTCTCTATTTCTCTCAATCTTCTTCTATGGAGATTTCAGAGTATATGAAATATTTGGAATCTTTGTGAGTTTGGCGAGTTAAAGGGAGAGAAGATCGATCAATTTTGCAAGCAAATTGATCAGACTCTGATATAATGCACTAAAACTGCTAGAATTTTTTTAGAACTTCCTCTGTGGGGATTTGGAAGGCTACGAAATATCTGAAACCTTTCTGAAATGGAAAAAATTTTTAATGCAAATTGAGACTTGCTACTTTATTTTTTTTTCATTTTCTCTGTGAGGATTTAGAATTATTCGGTACGTTTGAAACCTTTCTAAATTGAAAGAAAATTAATTAACTTCACGTTGTTAGATTTGTTATCAGCTGAATACAGCATTTCGTTACAACATTATAGCGAAGAGTTCGATAGAAAGCACGATAGCAAAATATGAGTCAGTTTATCATTTATCATCTGCTGGTACTCAACCTACGAACGTCTAATGGAAAGATGTACAAGATATAAAAAGAAAAGAGTTATATAAAACGCGTGTTTCCCTATTTTGCATAAAATAAACATCACTTTCTTCTTCGTTAACCCTTTCATCGCTAAAACACCCGATGACATGCCCGTATTATAAAACACTTGTAAAACTCACGTTAAACGCGAACTTTAAATAGGACAAGAACACTGTTTTATTCCTAAAAAAAAAGAATTGACAAGTTGAAAGATATATTTGTCAGAGAGTACATTGAAATGCAGCAGAGAAAAATCAGCTCTGGTTCCGAAAGCTAGGTGTAAAAAATAAATTAAACTCGCGTGTGGTTCCGTATCGCCGAAAGGGTTAAACGCGAATTTTAAACAGGACAAGAAGAAGGGAAAATTTTCTCAGAAACGCTGTTTTATTCCTTTAAAAAATAAGAATGTACAAACTAAAAAATATATTCGTCGCAGAGTGTCCAAGTTCAGCAGAGAAAAATCTGGTCTGGTTCCGAAAGATAATGAAAAAAAAAAAGGTAAAAATGTATCGTCGACAGAAAATTGTCTCGAGCCGAAAGAATACTAATCGTTCGATTTCACCCTGGCGATTCCCCAAGATCGTTTCCAGACCGGATTTCTTTTCTCCGGTTTGCTCGATCGTTGCGGTATTGCGAAAAAGAAACGGCGAATCGCGTCGCGATCCGGCGCGGCGCGGCGGCGCAAATAAATCCGCGACACGCAGCGTGGTCCCCGCTGATGCATGATTTCATGGAATCGCGACGAGGGGCAGCGTGTGCGCGCGCGCGTGTGGGAAACTCGCCGGATGCATTATGTATTTATTGCTTTACTTACTTAGTTGGGAATTACTTTTGCCAGCGTAATGACTTTCAGGCAGCGCGCTATCTTAGGAATGCAATAGGCCTGATTTATCGCTCGGCCAGCGTTTTTCTCGGGCCAGTTTGTCGTTATCGGTGTACTTGTCGTCCTGTCGTCGTTCCATGCGTCTGTCTAGTGACCTCGAAACGTCGATGAAGAACGATCCAGCTCCAGGCCGCAAAGGCGATACCCCGGGAAAATCTTGATCTCGAACGGGAATCTTTCCTATCGAGGCCGGAATATCGCCTCTGGGACCTCGAATTTTTCATCTACCCTATGAATCATGCAACTGTTGTTCGGTTCGCGATTATTCGCGGACCTTAAGACGATTTCAGTTAAATTAGGGATATTCAGGTGCTCTGCGGAAGGTGGAGTAGTGGGTTTCGAGAGGATCGAGGAGCACCGAGAGTTTGAAGTATGACGGCGTCTTCAGTTTAGAATTATTCGCGGACCTTAAGATGATTTCAGTGAAGTTGGGGATACCGAGGTATTCTATGGAAGATGAAATAGTAAATTTCACAGTGGTGACATGGAGAAAATGGAGGTGTACCGAGAGTTCAAAGGTGAAGGAGTAAAATTACCTTCTCCGGGACCTTGATTAGCCATGCAGCTATTCTTCGGTTTAGAATTAATCACAGACCTTGAGAAAACCTCGAGAACCTTAAGACCTCGAAATTAGGGACATCGAGATATTTTATGCAAGGTGAAACGACAAATTTCACAATGGTGATACGGAGAAAATCGAGGAGTACCGAGTGTTCAAAGGTGAAGAAGTAAAATTACCCTCTCCGAGACCTCGAATTTTCAATCTCGTCGAAATTGAAAAATTGATTCCGAAAAAATGAAGAGAGAGAGAGGAACTTTGGCGACACTCCAGGAAGAATGGAAAAATACAAACGACGATAAAACACTGGAAATTCACGTGGAACCGTGTAAGCTGTAGTAAAATGGGAAGGGAAGGAAGGAAGAGCCGCGTGACTCGACGTTACACGAGGTTCAATACGCAACGATTAGGGAAGGAAGGAAAGGTGGGGAGAGGTATCCGCCTCGGCTGGATAATCGGGAAATTGAATAGGAGGAACGAATCTGGCATTAATGAACTAATTATTGCGAGGATACGATCGGTCGATGTCTGGAGTGCTTTCAGCGAGACGACGGCCGTGGAACACGGGCCAGTGAATCGCGCTCGCGAGGAATCGCACATATTTTTTCTCTCCTTTTCATGCAATAATTTCGCTAATTGCCTCCTGAGATAGACCGAGGCGGATGAGCATGTGAGCGTACGCAATAAATATTCGTGATTAATTAACGATGCCAGATGTGCGATGCCGTTTTAGTGTGTAGAGCAGCGGAGAGAAGAAGGTAGAGGGAACTGATGGAAAAAGGAGAAAGGAAGAGAAACGAAAGAAACGACGAATAGAGCGAAGGGGCGAAAAGAAGAGAGAGAGAGAGAGAGAAAAAAAGGAAGAAACTGTGCAGGTTGGGAGCAATTTTAATTGGACGTCGTATCGTTTCTCGGTTTTACACTTCGGACAGTTTTGTAGGCACGCGTCCTTATCTTCCCGATTATCTGCCCGTTAATATCTGAAACGATAATTTGTCGGGAATATTTATCCCTTCCTGTTTCTGGCTCTTTCCCGCCACGAAGCATACGTACGCACTTTTATCTAATAAACACTTAGATTACAAAATTTTTCCTTCGAATTTCACACGTGTGCACACACATTTCCTATTTTTTCCTTCAATTTTTTCCCTCGGCTTTCCGTCACGTTGCTTAGAGAAAAGCAAGTTTGTTGATCGCGACGGCGTAAGTAAAGATCGATAAGAGGCAATAAATTGACGCCTCGTGTGTCTCGTCGCGCGATGGAAAAGAATCTTGAAATCGAGTTGCCGTTACGCATATACGTACACACGTATGTACTCTTATCGTCGCGAAAGAAACCGCGGAAGATTTCCGAAGGGAAAAAGAGGAAAAGAATGTTAGAAGCTACGTTATCTACCTGGCTTATCGCGCGGATTTGTGTAAAGAGGGAAATACACGGTTTGAATACCCAGTCATATTCATATCACGCGTGAAGATAGCTCGATTTTTTTCTCCCCTTTCCAACACTTCCGACTATCTCTATCGAGCGACGTCGCATCGGAGAAGGTTCGTCATCGTTAAATTTAGCGAAAGAGCTCTCGGGTGACGAGTAGATTTCTTCGATAGAATTCGTACGTAAATGCTACGTGTATTTCACCTGTACACCTCAGGTTTTTCGGTCTTTTTCCACCAAAAGGTGTTAGGTGTTGTTACCAGCACGCCATATGAGCTTAGGTAATGAACTTTCGATGTAATGTTAAGGGAACACAAATTTGGTAACAGTAAAAGTACTTAAAAGGATAAGAAGGCGACGGGTGAAAAAAGACCCGAAGACCGTGGTAGGGTTAAGAAACTTGGCGTTTTGCTTCCACGAAAAAATGTTTCCCGAGGAATTCGTACAAATTGTAGTACGTCGCGAGTTAATCCAATGGCAATTGGATTGTTAATTCCGCGCGATGAATTGTAAATGGTATCGCGCGAATTATTCCATAGTAATTGGATTTCAATTTTTAATTTTCAATTAGACCTCCGTGTAACGAATTTCGAATTCCAACGCGGCGGAATATTGCATACGCGCGATGAATTGTAAATGGCGCGGTTCGCTAAGTTATTCCGCGGCAATTGGATTCTACCGAGTTCTCTCTGTGCGGTGGAAAAATTGCATAGATGCGATGAACTTTAAATGGCACTTGGGGTTACGGTCCAAGCAGAGAATGAATTTCGAATTTTGTGCAGCGCCTTACGCTCGATTTCCGTGACACGGTAGTTTACCGTGCTTTTGGAGTTCAAATTCGAATGCAAAGCGAAATTCTACTTCTTAATTTCAGCGTATCGACCAATTGTACGTTAAAATCACTCTTAGATCCTTAGTTTCTTCGTCCAAAACTCCTTGGAAACCTGTCACGCGTATCTCAAACTTGCCGCGCTCTCTAACTTAACTTAAACCTAAATTAAAAAGCGATTACAGATTTTCCAAGGTATTCTGCGTGTAATCTTCGTCACCGTATCGTTAAAAATTCACAAATTTCCTTAGATTTCTCTTATCAACCCTCTGACAACACTCTCAATCTCGAGGCTTCCAACAACCAAGTTGAAATCACTCTCTTCTTCGCTAAAAACTCCGTAAATCTATAACATAAGTCTCAAACTTACTGCGCTCTCTAACTTAACTTAAACCTAAACTAACGATCAAGCTTTAACGACCTTCAATGAATAATGTGACAAATTTCTTTATCAAACCTCCGATAACACTCTCGATCTCAAAGCTTAAAATCACTCTTGAAACCCTATTTCTTCCATCGAAAACTGGTCGAATCCTGCGAACCTCTGAAACCCAGATCCAGCTGCTAGATCCCGTTGATCTGTAAAAGAACGTTAACGCACGTAGGCAGATATACGTGGAAAGATCCGCTCGCGGAATTTCCCTGGCGGCGCCGATAAATCAGCACCGGCCGGCAAGCCTAACGACAATGGTAGCCGAGAAAACTGTTCCGCGCCATGACAGGCTCTGTCATTACTGCGTTACTTATAAGCTCGTTCGCGGCCACGTCGGCCGCATACGAATGAGACAACGTCCCGGCGGAGACACGTCGATTACAAAACCGGCAGCTGTGAAAAAAGCACCGGTGGCCCCCGCTGGCACGCAGCGTATGCGACGATACGAGACAAGAGGAACGAGTCGCGCGACTATTAATTGCCCATTAACATGCACGTTGAATATCGATCGAGCCCGGAGTGATCGGTACGTGGAAAACGCGCGTTTCTTTCGCTGCGTTCCATCCGTAGATCGGAGATTCCTTCGAGAGATTTGTTTCTTCAAGGTTTATTCGGATGGGTGAATGTGGACGATGGTAGCGTGAAAGGTGGAGTGACGGTACTGTTGACGTCTTGGTTGCGGATTGTTGTGTCTTCTTTGGCAGACGGTTCGAGGAAGAATTTTGAAAATTTGTTCAAATATACTCTATGCAACTTTTAGACTTAACACGTTCGTCGCCCAGCGTGAATCGGTCGAGTTTCTCGCGGGGCCCAAATCCGATAGTCGGAGCGCAAGAACGTAAACAGAGCGATTAGCTGGAATTTGCGTTCTATGTTACCAGAAGAAGAGACAAATTCTCGAACGCCAGGAAGCGAGAAAAAATGTAAAAAAGACCTACAACATATTGTCCCAATTGTCCAAAATCACCAGAAATGTGTTCCAACTGTTTTAACGAATACCATGCTACGTAGTATAATGTTGTATTTTATTTTAAATATAAATTAATGTATAGTATAATATAGTGTGATATTCCATGAAATTCTTGTGTTATATGGATTTTTATAAATTACTTGTGAAATCCTATTTAACTTGACGAAGAAGAACGTCACCCACATCTGGGTGACGGTGCCCCCACGGAAGCATACCCGTCACCCAGATATGGGTGACGTGGCGACGAACGTGTTAACCAAGCTACTTGCTACTTGTGAAATCAGAAATTGGTTTGTTTCTTCTACAGTATGCGACCATCTTCGACGAAAGGTTTCAAGAATTACTCTGCAAACAGTGCAATTTTCATGAGATATTTAAACAAACCTACCCTCTTTAATTCCCATCTTCTGTCGATAACAAAATCAGAAATCGAAGCCTGCCAAAAATTTCTACAATAATCAGCTACCTTCGACGAAGAATTCCAAAGGTTTCAAGAACTATTCCACAACCAGTACAATCTTCATAAGCTACTTAACCAACCCTACCCTCCTTAATTTAAAAATCTAGTCCTTCGAACAATGTCTGCAATGTGCAACCACCTTCGATGAAGAATTCCAGAGGTTTCGAGAACAATTCCACTACTTAACCAAACCTCCCCAAAACCAAAAATCGATTCCTCCCAAAAATTTCCCCAAAACGAATCCTTCAGCGAAGGATTCCAAAGGTTTCAAGAATCGTTTAACCAAACCTACCCTTCCCACTTCCCACTGCTCGTCAATTCCAAACTCAAAACTTTCCCAAGCACAATCAAAACATCCACCCCCTATCTCCCCAATTTTTTCCCAACAAGAATACAATGGGAAAAAAGAAAAAACGAAAGGACGCATACCTCGAGCTTAACGCGCCAACCCAAAAAGAGTTGCGCGAGTGGAAGGCATCGAGCCCATAAATAATCCCTGCCTCGAAATCCGTTTGACGGATCCATCGATCGACCTCCGGTTTTTCCTTCGGCCGGGGTGGCGTCGGTGTCACCAACGTCATTCTCCCGCTCGTCCTCAACGGACTATGCCGGTGATGGTGGTGGTGACTTCGTAGTATATCTGTCGCAGGCGGTGGCAGCCAGTCGGACAGGTTATGGCCTCCCTTCGACGTCCAGCAAACACGTCGTTTCTTAAGCGAGCAGAAAACCGAGCCACGCCGACAAACCCATCCGTAACGTCGTCCTCCTACTCTTTGATCGTCCTCCCTTCTCTCCCTCCCCCGAAAAGTCTGCGCGGGGGTTGAAGCTGTGCCAAAAAAAAAGGAAGAAACGAAGAAGAAGGAACACGAGGGAAAACAAGTTGCATCGCGGGGGTTCGGGACGGGTTAAACGGGCTATCGTGCCGCTGTTTCCGCCGCCAAACACGTATAACCACCGCCAACAGTCGCCTCCAACCCCCTTCGCGACTTCTGCATCGGCCTTTTTTCGCGGATACACGTATGTTCATCCTCCGTGAACGTCTCTCTGTTCTCGAGGAACTCGATACAGAAGCGGGTAGGTACAGGGGAGAGATTCCGACGAGTTCTTCTTTCGGTTGAAGACGATGTCACGTGGATTGTAGAAGCGATACTAGGATACTAGAGCGAGAGACCAAATGACGTTGCCGCAAAGGAGATTCGAGTGTGTTATTTATACGATAATGGAATCTCGTGGTTCAGAGATTACAATACGATGATTCTGTTAATTTGTACGGATTGAATGTGTACATATACGCATTGTGAATTCCAGTGGTTCTATAGAAAGGATGCTCTAAAGTTTTCCTCTAATTGCTTCCACTCGAGAGATCGTCCTCTATTTTCTTCTATCATTATCTCACTTCGTAATATTTGTGTGCATACGTATCTGCCCAGAGAGATTATGAAAATCTCGTCTCTGAATCAGGCTGGAAAATTAATAAAAAGTTCAAAGGAGCTTCCTGTTTCTCCCCCACCTTTCTCTTCTTTCTTCACTTCGTGGCCACGGATCGCGATTCCGGCTGGATGGCGTAGCTGTTGAAAAGCGAGGCAGCACGGGACCGGAAGGGTTTGTTGTTCCCCCGAAGAAGTAGAAGGAGTAAGGAGAAGAAGAAAGGCTCTGTGAAGCGATAAGATCGAGATCGGCCTTAGATCACGGAGTAATTAGTAATTGTAATGGTCGTGGTTAAACAGAAAATTATTAGTCGACGATGTGCAGCGCCGCGAGAAGCCCGCGGTTTTACCGCGTGTACAGGCGTGTTCCACGCTATCGCGAATTAGCGTGGCAACGTTAGATGATCTCGCTTAAATTAGCCATCGCGATCGTGCGATGCGAGCAAACGTTTTCCGTGTTTTATACACAAATGGAATCGCTTTTGATTACAGAGTAAACGCTGATCGCGGCGTAGATTACCATGGCGTGGAACAAATGTTCCGTGGCCTAAGAAACGATCGTGCGCATTGTCACTTGATGGAAAATAAAGAGAAGAGAATAATCGCGTTGCGAACGGGAAACGAGATAAAACCGTCGCGAATTTGAATCTGTGTGATAATTCCATTATAATTCTATTGTCTTGCGCGTTCTTTACAATTTACACCATCTTTTCAGCAATTAAAAGGTTGCTTCTGTTGGAGTGAGTCGAGCCTAGTGAAAATACGATATTATACCGGAGATTGGCACTTCCTTCATTTTAATCCCTAATGATTATGTTATATACGATGGTATTATATTCGCGTTCTAAATTCATTACGCTTTCTATATAATTAAAAAAGTACGCGTTCGGCAAAACACAACAGTAAATCAAAGATCAAGATTTTCTCTATACGAATCGCCAATTATCCGGCTGTGATTCTATTGACTTCACATTCGAAATTTCTTGTACTTTCGAGATTTCAAAATTCAACGTTTCACCCTTAGAGTATTGCTGAAATTTAGTATCAACAATCACCGCTTACTTCGTTAACTAACCTCTAATGATAATGTATTAATTCTACTAATTTTAACTTGCAAACATTCTGTCGACTTGAAGTTCCACGTTCTGCAATTAAAATGGAAGACCAATCCCTTTTGAACAATCAACCAAAGTCATAAAGATTCTTTAAGTGACCTGAAGTTCCACTTTTCACAAAATTCTCATCTGTGCCTCGGTGTTCTCCAAAATGGCGTCTCAAATGAAATCTTTTTTCCAATCATAAGTAAACCACAATCACAGAAATTCTACAATTGTCTTTAATTTCCACTTTTCACAAAATTCTTATCTGTGCCTCGGTGTTCTCCAAAATGGCGTCTCAAATGAAATCTTTTTTCCAATCATAAGTAAACCACAATCACAGAAATTCTACAATTGCCTTTAACTTCCACTTTTCACAAAATTCTCATCTGTGCCTCAGTGTTCTCCAAAATGGCGTCTCAAATGAAATCTTTTTTCCAATCATAAGTAAACCACAATCACAGAAATTCTACAATTGTCTTTAATTTCCACTTTTCACAAATTCTCATCTGTGCCTCGGTGTTCTCCAAAATGGCGTCTCAAATGAAATCCTTTTTCCAATCATAAGTAAACCACAATCACAGAAATTCTACAATTGTCTTTAATTTCCACTTTTCACAAATTCTCATCTGTGCTTCGATGTTCTCCAAAATGGCGTCTCAAATAAGCTGTACCAATATCTCTTCTCTCCAATTATAACTAAACGAAAATCGCAACAAATTCTTTAGTCGATTTCAAGTTCCACTTTTCACAATTAAAACCTCTCATCTACATCCAAATGTTCTCCAAAATGGCGTCTCCAATAAACCGCACCACTATCTCTTCTCTCCACTCGCAAATAACCCAAAATCACAAAAATTCTTCAGTTAACTTAAAGTTCCACTTTCCACAATTAAAACCTCTCACCTACGCCCCAACATTCCTCAAAATGGCGTCTAAAATTAAACACCAACATCTCCCCTTCCCAACCACGAAGCAAAACGACAAGAAAATTCTCGAGAACAGCTCTGATAAATATGAAAGAATTTTCCTCGGTCGAGGAGAAGAAGGTGCAGCATCAGCGGCTGCAGAGGAGGCTCGTCTCTCCTCGCCATTGCTCTCTTAATTTCACGCCGGCGAACGCACTCGAGGGAGGTGGATTTACGGCCGGTTCCGTGGCATTCTTTCATCCTCCCGTAAGGCGATGAGCACGCGGATTGGTTTCTCATTGTCTCGCGAGCGACCGTCCAGCGCCGGTTTACAGAAGCGTTCCCATTGCGCGCCGCGTAAACGCGCGAGGTCGCATGGAACCGCATACTGGAACGCGCCCGCTGTCCCACATTATTTTTTTCGTCTCCGCGTTCCCTCAATGAGATTCTTCTCGCTTCTCGAGGCGCGCGTTCCTCTCGCGTTGCGGCGAATTTGCATGAATGGAGAACGGATGCTGGAATGTGGTTCCAAGCAGAATGGAATTCGCCCGGACTGCAGAAGAATCTTCGGATGATATAATTCGTGGAATTTGTTGTTTAATCGTTTGCTAATTTTGTCTGTGTATCTTGTGGAGTATCGTGAAATTAGGGTGTTTTTGAGAATGTTGAAGAGATGCTGGAATTTCGTTCTAAATGAAGAGGTGTCTTCGAGATTCTCAGGTTTCTCGTAGGGTAATTTTGGAAATTTCAGTTGTGTAAGTTCTTGCTGAATTTTGTAGTGAAATTTAGATCAGTATCTCAAACACACAACTTGATCTGATTTTTCATTAAAATACTTTGTGGGATCACCTAATGCATCTGTAACAATTCTAATTGCTCCAAGAGCTCCACTCTTCGAAATTTCCCTTAGTTAACCTGAATGTTTCAGCAAGAGGTGCAAATAAAAATTCGTTTGTACGAGGTACAGATAAAGGTGCAATGTGAAATTGGACAACTTTTCGAGCGTAGAAAGTGGCTAATAACGGTGTACGCGTGTTTCGTTCGATCGTAAGGGTTGGTACGGTCGAATTGTTTTTCCTTTCCCCGTGGCCACTTTTACCGGGCTATTTCCGAGAGTTCACCGTTTGGCGAACGTATCAGCCGATACCACGGGCGTTAAATAATTTCCAAAGGAATGACGGAAAGTACTTTAAGCCAGTGCTATCTTCGGCGGTTCGCAGCGCACGAGAACGTACGTAAGGAAGAATCGCCCGACAAGAAACCGATGAAGGGTTTATCTTAATCCACGGTTCACCGAGCAGACGAGCTGCTCGCCAATCCCCATTCACCATCCCTTCGATCGAACCCGGCCACCTTACTCACACCCCTTTTGCCATAACCGATCACACTTCGCTTGTTTTACTAGCTACTTTTTGCACGTTGAGAAACCTCCCGCTAACTAGAATCCCCCGTTGTCGATGTTGTCGTCAGTCGTGACGACGTTATGGTTGTTTTGTGAAGACGCGTTATCGGTTACTGTGCATAATGCGTATCTTAGGTTTGCTTGGAAGACTGACACATTTTAGAGAGTGTTAATTTTTCATCTGGAAGAGCTTCGTTTAAATTGAAGTTGAAATTGCGCTATTTTTCTGCAAGAGAGATTTTCAAGGATAGTGTGACAATTCACAGTATACAGTGAGGAGCAAAAGTGAACACACATGCGATATTTTTACAAAAATGAATTTTTATTCAATGTTTGCATATAGAATTAAAAAAAAAAAAATACATAGCATTACCGGTCCGGGCCTCGTACGGCGGACCTTTCGGAAACCCTTGGTTTATGATGCGGCAATTTGCTATTGAGGCCGTCGGAGAAAGTTTCTACGCGGACATGCATTGTCGAATTTCTAGAAATTAAATAAGCTAAAAACGGTTTCCTCAAAAATAGCCTTTCAAGCGCGCACGTCATAAACCGTGCTGGTAGTCTGCTCGCCAAATGTTCTCCGCTGTAGCTGGTCGCTACATTTATATAATTTTTATGAAATATCATTATTATCAACTGATCATTAATTCAGTTCCCTACTAATAAACTTGTTATAATTTCATTAATAATATTCTTCCAAGTTACTGTATTTTTTGCAAGATTCATAGGAATGCATTTTTGCAACGCACGTTTTAATGTTGAAATATACGGGCGTCGACCTAGTACTCATGTGCATCCGATCTTATTGTAAAAACATTACAAAAGCCCATCGATAGCAATAATCCACCAATAATCCGTGCAAAACGACTTTAGTCGCTTCCCGCGCAAGATGTGTTAATACTATATATTTTGTTTCTTGTTATTCTATATGCAAACGTTAAATAAAAATTCATTTTTGTAAAAATATCGTATGTGTGTTCACTTTTGCTCCTCACTGTAACTGTTTTAACCCTTTCTCCAATAGTAAACAGTCCACGTAAACGATAATTTGTTAGAGACACCCAGAACTGAAAGACTATCGAGTGAATTGTAAAAGAAACAAGTTAGTTTCACTGTTAAAATGATGAAGCAGTTAATAACTTTTTACCTGAAAAAATTTCCATTCGATTTCTTGAGAGAATCACAAGCAAATCTTGAAAAGTAGTTTAATTTCGTTACATTTCCGAGCTACTGATGAAGATGAACGAACTGTGAAAGCTTGTCCGGTTGCAAATACCCGAAATTGAGCGTGACATCTATCCATTAAACAGTACAAGAGGAGCCTGGTCGATTTCGCGTTTGATACGATGAAAAACGTCAACTTGGAACTGTTCTACCAGTCTCCGGACGGCTTTGTGATCCAAAACGTGGCAGAAGAAAGGCAACGAAGATTTAGAAAACAGCAGGAAGCGTGGCGAAGAACTGGCGAACAGAGGGACGAAGTCCTGTGAAGCAGCAAAGAAGCGAAAACGTGGCGCGGAGGAATTCGTGCAGCGAGAGGGGAATTAAATAAAACATGAGTCACCAGTGGCGTTGAGAAAAGTTGCTAGGCTGCAGGCGTTAATAGACCGACAAAGAGAGAAAGATAGAGAAAGAGAGAGAGAGAGTCGTAAGGGCATAAAAGAATTCGAGGCCTGAGGATGGGCAAACACCTGTAACACTGTGTTCATGGCCTCACGTGCCCGGGCGTGGCCGTGACGAAGGTGGCGATGATCGCGCAAAAAGCAGTCACGGCAAAAAGCCGATCAGCTCGTGCTGATCGAAAACTTGGAATATCCACGCTGGAGCGGAAGCATTAAACTGGAGGCCGAGGGAAACTTAACACCGCGCCTCGCTAAGGATTACATAAAGGTACGGAGAAACTCGAGGAGATATTGAACACATTTTTGGCCCTGCATATCTCTGCTTTCTGGCAGGATTTTGTCAAATTTCAACGGTGAAATAAAATGAAGATTCGAAGAGGACAAATGTGTGGAATTATCGAGAAAAGGTTTCTGGTACCTTTAAATTAAATTACTGTTGGAGTGGAAAGGTGCAAATCTGGAAGAGAAACAAGACTTTGTCTCTAGCAGTGCACAGTTAACTTCATAAAATTGAAAATTTCCGAGATACAAAGGTAGAAAATACGGGAAAAGGGAGAAAAAGGTAAGACAAAGAATGCTATCCAGACAGAGCAATCGTCTCCAGGGGCACAGTTAACTCCGCAAAATTGACATAATAGCACGAAAGCGCGTGAAAAACACCGCGGAGCAGTGTCACGCGTTTCCTTGCATCGCGCGGAGAAAATTGGCAGGCTGTCAAGTTGTCGCGCAGCTCGCGCTTCGATATCCTCGCGTGCTGCACGCGTTAAAACCGCTTTTCCCGCTCGCGTCCCTCTCTCGCAGCTCTGTTGTGTATCCAGGATATATCAGACAGTCAGCATGACTACGCGATCCACCGGTGTCCCGCTGACTATTTATCTTGTTACATCGAAGTGATTCGATTCTAACAGGAGATCAATGACGGCCGCCGACCTCCGCGGCTTTCCGGCTTCTTGTTCAAACGCGACGGAGCCGTGAGAGTGGTTCAACGTGGTGTTCGATCGACCACAGAATTACTCTAAACTGGAAACCCATTGTCGTCGACTCTCGAAATCGATTCGATAGAGAAATAGGAGCAGAGTTGGTCCATACACTTTCCTCTTCTTCTTCTGTTCCCTGAAAAAAAAATGGTACTTTATTGATTCCTCCTGTGAAATTGTGAATGTTGCACGGTGAAAATTGAAAGCTAGCGCGAGGAAACCTATAATTCGAAATTGGAGCTCGAATACACGCTGAGTGAAAGAAAAAAGGGAAACAGAGAGTTAGAGACGTGAGATTAGAATTGTAGTGTCGTACAAGGTTACTAACCGCCAGGATTCACCGTTCCAATTAATGTTTCTGGAACACCGAGAGATATTTCATCGCGATTCGAGATGTTAGGATTTTTCAAACCGGTAGAATCCTGCAACGATGAGTCAATAATGCAAGGAATGGCGGTATAACGTGCTAGCGAACACTTAGCTGGAACTACAGAGGCACGTCTATCAGGCCATGTGTTGCCTAATGGTCTCGATCAACGGTCAGCCAACAAATATTTATCGCTGCTTACCGCTCGGCGAATGTAAACGTTCCCTCTCTAATGGGGGACACCTAATTTCGCCCACACGATCCTTCGCCTTTTTTTCCTCGGGAAATGAACTCCTCTGTCCCGTGATGGTGCCTGAAACAAACCAAACGTTTCAACACATCGCCAACGTAACAAATTGCACTTAAGATTACCCAAAAATATTTCTAAACAAATTTTTTTTAAAACCCTGTGTTAAGAAAATTACGAAATTTCCCCGAAAATGGTAGATCTCTCTCGTGAGTTACTATCAATTACTTCACCTCCAACTTCGCATCCCAAACATCCTCAAAGACTCAGCAATTTTACCTGAGGAACAGCGACAAGTTTGACGACCGGCAAACAAGTATCCAGGATATTTCGCTAATCAAAGAGCACGTCACAGGGACGTGAACTGTGCGAGCAAACAAACGGAGGGTGGACAGGAACCGGAACGTTCGTGTCACCGTGGCCGAAATGTTGGCAGACGTTTGCACAGCTCGCTAATGTAATATCGTTTATCCGCCAAGTATCGAATGTTCCCGACAAAAGAAAAACCTCCCGAGGAATACTTAAAGAACGAGCAGCACCACCAAAGGAAAAAAGACGCAAACCTACCCCACTAATCATCCCTCGAGCAAGAATCTCTAATTAACAAGACCGAAAAAGAAATCCACCTTGGTCGATTTAAATTTTCCACCGTAAATTACTTCAGCAAATACAAATGGCACTCTCCCGAGCAGAGGACTATTACACGTCCAATTTACAACGTACGAGATCGTTCGTATTAATCACTCTTGGCGAATTAACTTATCGATCTACGGACACACCCGCGGCGCGAGGAACTCGCGGGAAACATCCCCCTCGAGGATAATATAATAAATGCGAGGATATCGCGGCGATAATAAATAAGATAGAGGCGCAAGGGCATAAATCGATTTGCTATTAGCGTGGCACGAGCGTGTGGGCAGGTATCGCGAGCCTCTATTTCACCGATTTCCCGGGGATGCAACTTGTTTATCGTTAACGGGCGAAACCTGTTCCACGGACCGCTAACTACCTTACTTTATTGTGGCGTTTTTCAGAATAATATTGGGATTTACGAGGCAGACCGATGGAAATTGCGAGATACTTCTCTCTCTCTCTCTCTCTCTTCGTTTCTTTCGTCTGTTCTTGCACGATGCTCGTGCTCGAAGCAACGAGATCGACCGTGAACAAGGTGCTAAGGGGTTTTTAGAGGAAGTTTAGACGGAAATCGCGGAGCTTTAATCGCTGGGAATCGTCACGCGAGACCTCGAATCAGTTGGAACTAATAGAGGAGGGTTATTCTTGCCTCGAGGGGTTTCGTGCTTTGAAATTGCTGCTACAAAGCGTCTTTAGTTGAGATTAAGATTTTTTTTTAGGTTACGTCTCTTTTCTTTGAGAAGTCAATTATGGAGTCAAAATTCTTGACAGAAAAAAGAATGGTCTTCGTGAACTTTGGGACTTTTATTCTGGATATAATCAGTGCAGTGGACATTTAATAGTGGGATAATATAGGCACCTCTTCTGTTCCTTGTTCTTGACGTTACTGTTCGAAGAAGTGTCGAGGATCCACTGTACTCTTCCTCCGCCACAATCGACTTCCGGCTGCAGTTAGGAGAGATGCTTCACAGTGGCTGTCGATGGAAATTTGCGTGACCATTTTGAGAGCAGATTGTTGGACAACTTTAAGAGAAGAGCGACGATTTGGACACTCTCCTCTGTAATTTAACGTAGCGGCGAACGATGGTGATCTCTCTTGACGATTTTACGATTTGCTCTTCGCAAAGGACGCTCTGAAAACGAATTTTCTCACGTTAATCAAGACTCCTTGGTTTTTTAAATTAAAAGACGAAGAAAGCGATATTACCTCGAATGAAATTTCCGTTGAATCCTTTTCTCTCGGTCCTGAAAGGAAAGTTAACGTTATTAGTAGATAATTAACGCCGAGGAACGTTGGATATATTGGTAATTAATTATCGATGCTTTCTCGATACATTTTCAAGGGGAAATTTATGGAGAAATCGAACGTTACAGCCGTGGCTGGCGCGTCTCGTGCCACGATATTTTACACGGTAGCGGCTGGTAATTTAGTAAAATGCTCGCCGGAGCGTGGCAGAAGAGATCGACTGTATCGGGAGCCCTGGACCGGTAAAAATTGAATTACTACGTATTTTAATCTCGTCCGGCAATCGATTAGTCACGATCGTAGAGCAACGACCGCCCACGCAGACGGTCGCGCTATAAATACCAAGACAATGGTTATTCTTGTACTCTTAATTCGTAACCGCTGTAATTCCTCCGATGGCCGCCATTTTGAAACGATACTCTTCCAATTTTCCACGTTTCGCCGTATCCTTGAAATTCGTCGATGAAGCAACAATAAGGGGAAAGAAGGATCTATGGATCTGTGGCGGGTACGTCGTCGTCAACAAACCCTTACCGAACCTCGTTCTATCCTTCCACGCGAACTTCCTCTTTTCCAACTCCTTCCGTTCTTTTGTCTCTCCCCGGGTTAAGACTTGCCTCCGTCCTCGAGTGGCCTAAGGAGCGCACATGTGGCATCCAGGTTCGCACGAGGACGAACGGGGCCCCGCTTTCTACGAATTTTCCGTTTCTATCTTTATCTATCTCTACTCCTGTCTCCCTGTCCTAACAATATAAAAACCCAGTACGCCTACACCGCCAGACAGTTTTGTTCCTTTACCGACCATCGCGACCTACCCGCCGAATCGCTGCCGCCGGGACAAGTAACAAAATAGACGATTGTATTTTCTGGACAAATTGTACTCCTATGCGACTGTAGCGTGTAACTAGTGCGCGCCAATAGAGAGTAAGTCGCACCTAGACCCGCGCCAATAGAAAATAATATTAGCACGCACCAATAGGGTGCGAGCGTAATTAGCAAATTAGGTACCTGAAGCGTGTACCGATAGTGCACTCTCGACGGTCCGCGCACAGGAAAAGAGCGTATATAAGGACGCCCGAAAAAGGACAAAACAGGTAGTCCGGGACAGCGAACCGAGGAAACTCTGTACTCGAGCCAACTAGACATTTACCAGCGAACTCTGTATCGACAATATAAATCTTGTTCAACAACATTGCACGCTTACGATTGGTGTGTGGTTTGAGGAGCAACGAACCCACACGACCATACGCTTATACTTTAATAAATTGAGATGAAAACAGTGTAACGACGTTCCTCACCCACCTCGGATCGTCCGCGAAAATCGACGAAAAATGAATTTTGAACCGTCAGATTCGCGTAAAAAGTTGAAAGTCTCATGTTAAGTCAATTTTTAGCGTTAATTTACGAATTTCTCTTATTCTTTATTAATCTTCGTGCGTCTTGCATCGCATTTAGCTGAAATCTTTCAATCGCCGCAAACGAAATTACCCGAAAAAAATACTCGAATGTTTTTGAACTCTTGCAATAACGAAATATCGTCTTTCTTCGAAGGATTCCTAAATGTCCGAGCATCGAACGAAACACAAATGAAGAAAAGCATCGTGAAATGAACGCTTACACTTTCCTCTCGATTTCTCCCGTTCCTCATCCCTAATCGAATCCCACGTCGCGCATATGGAGTGGAAAACGTGCCAGAGAATACATCTAGGTGTTGACCAGGCATCACGTCTTCTGAAAATGGTACCTTCGGATGAATCCGTACCGATCGGAAATTAGATCGAGCACTGTGAAGAAATCGAACGAGAGAGTAACTCTCTTGTCCGTCTCTTCGACTCGTCGTGGGAAGATTTCCCCGTAACTGTATCCATGTGTCCACAGGTGGAAAAAGCGTGTAACACGAATAGCCAGATGAGAACTGGTACTCTGAGATCAATATTCATCGAACTTCTTACCGTCGGTCATTACGATTTGTTTCTCCGCTCGTCCCGCCTATTTTCCGCGTTCCGTGGCTCCTCTTCGACTTACTCAACGGCATTCCACCATTCGATCCTCCGTCTGTCGATCCCTCGATCCATGAATAAATGCAGATCGCGAGATCCGACGTTCAGCTTTTCCTGCGGTGTAACATTAAACGTGTAAATGTTCCCCGATTATCGTTCGGCGGAATGTGTTATGTGTGGCGTTTAGAGAGCTTCTCGAATTTTTATGAGAGATTCTGTAGACAGAACTTTGAGGTATTTGGAAAATATCTACGACGAGAATTGAACGAATTGAAGTTGTAATTTAAGGAAACTTGCAAGTTAGTTGCTGTGAAAATTGAACGGAAAATGATTGACCTCGTTAAAATGGAGAGAAAAACGATAGATTTATAGGAGAAACGAGTTCTCGTTGCAAGCACAATATTGTCAACAGACTGTAAATGGTACGTGAGTAACAATGAACAACGGCTAATTGATTTACAAGTCGACCAAGCTGTTCCACATTCTACTTTATTATACCTGCACGCCGACTCAATTGACCATGACGAAATATTTTCCCTTAATTGAATAATCAACGGTTAATCAAACGGTCGGCTCGATTAAGATAACGATCGGCCGGCCCACTTAGCGCGGCAAACGGGCCGAATAGCAAGTAATTATTCACACAGCCATCTGAATAATTGCCGGGAAAATTAAGCGAGCACCGCTGTTACCTCTCGGCTTTATTAATAGCGACACGTCGAAGACCATATCGGCGAACCCGATGATGATCAATTTGCTTACACCTCTGTCACGTTTGGTTTACTCGACGAATTGTTAAATCGATCGTTTTATGGAGGAAGTTAGGATCTTTTCGACGTATCGCTTTTTTTCTCTTTGTGAAATTTTTATCTTTGAGAATTTGACGAGTGAAATTGGGAAGATTGTTGTTGGATCGTGTGAAAATTTTGGGGAATTTTGGGGTTTGAGAAGTTTCTGAAAATCGAGGCTTTCAAGGAGGAGAATTCTCTCTTTTTAGAATTTTGGTATTGCGAAATTGTCCTGTTTGCTAATTCAGCGATCAAAATTGGGAATCTTCCTCTTGAATCATATGAAAATTTTGGTGATTTAAATATTCTCCAAAGTGAATTTTGGGATTTTTAAATTTTCTAAAAGTCGAGGCTTTCAAGGAGGGGAATTCTCTCTTTTTAGAATTTTGGTATTGCAAAATTTTCCTGTTTGCTAATTCAGCGATCAAAATTGGGAATCTTCCTCTTGAATCATATGAAAATTTCGGTGATTTAAATATTCTCCAATGTGAATTTTGGGATTTTTAAATTTTCTAAAAGTCGAGGCTTTCAAGGAGGGGAATTCTCTCTTTTTAGAACTTTGGTATTGCGAAATTGTCCTCTTTGCTAATTCAGCGATCAAAATTAGGAATCTTCCTTTTG
Organism: Habropoda laboriosa; assembly: GCF_001263275.1. NCBI lineage: Eukaryota > Metazoa > Arthropoda > Insecta > Hymenoptera > Apidae > Habropoda > Habropoda laboriosa. The sequence continues at coordinate 3,142,483 of NW_017100161.1, read as the reverse complement.
AATCATATGAAAATTTTGGTGATTTAAATATTCTCCAAAGTGAATTTTGGGATTTTTAAATTTTCTAAAAGTCGAAGCTTCCAAAGAGAGGAATTGTCTCTTTTTGGGACTTTGGTATTGTGAAATTGTCCTCTTTACGAATTCAGTGATCAAAATTAGGAATATTCCTCTTGAATCATATGAAAATTTTGGTGATTTAAATATTCTCCAAAGTGAATTTTGGGATTTTTAAATTTTCTAAAAGTCGAGGCTTTCAAGGAGGGGAATTCTCTTTTTTTGGAACTTTGGTATTGTGAAATTGTCCTCTTTACGAATTCAGTGATCAAAATTAGGAATATTCCTCTTGAATCATATAAAAATTTCGGTTATTTAAATATTCTCCAAAGTGAATTTTAGGATTTTAAAATTTTCTAAAAATCGAGGCTTCCAAGGAGAGGAATTCTCTCTTTTTAGAATTTTGGTATTGCGAAATTGTCCTCTTTGCTAATTCAGCGATCAAAATTAGGAATCTCCCTCTTGAATCATATGAAAATTTCGGTGATTTAAATATTCTCCAAAGTGAATTTTAGGATTTTAAAATTTTCTAAAAATCGAAGCTTCCAATAAAAGAGAATTCTCTCCAATTCTTTCTTTTCAGAATTTTAACTAAAAGGTGACCTAGAAATTTACATTACTCTATTCCAAAATTCTTCAAGTATTCTCAAGCAAAATAAAACACATCTTCCGTCTTTCTATAAATTAACAAATCTCTAAAGTTCAGTTGCTTCCAAGCATACATATGCAATTAAAATGTGCATTTAACATGAAGGTTCGAGTAACCTTCTAAGAACGATCGGTAATGAAATGTGGGAATCTAACGCGAAGTTTACGAAATTGAACAATGGAAAAAAGAGGGGTGATAGAGGGAGGAGGAACGAGGCGGGATATTAACTAATTCCGTTCGATTAAAACAACAAAGTCGGGGGAGCGGCAAGAAGTCTGGGACCGTCTCGACAGACTTGTTCACGTGGCGGGAACTCGTGCTTGCTTCGTCACCCTCCAAGCCACAATTTCTTCACACTAATTACCGATCCGTCCCGCCCACCTGACAAGCGAGAAAGTGTGAAAGACATGGAGCCCGATCCGCCACCGAACTATTCTCGATCGGCGACATTTCCGCTACAATCTGTGCTCCCGGTGCAAAATTTCACGAATGAAAATTTCTAAGAAAGAAGATCTCTGGATAATTGGAACTATTAGATTTGAATACATTAACGAGTGGAGAAATCGGGTTGAATTAGATTTGGTAAAAAGAAACGCGAAAATCAATTATCTACAGATTACAGGTAAAGGTGTGCCGAGTATAATTTTTCAAGTATTCTGAAATACTGAAAATTAATTACCGAGCAATTAAACTAATTATTAACAGAAAGAGATATTTCGTTTGAATTGAATGTAAAAATTGGGATATTGGAATTTTAAATTAACTTATATTAGAAGTTTGGAAATTTCAAAAGTTAATTTATCTTACGAGTTTTTTTATTTAAATGGGAGCGTTAAGAAAATAACTCGCGGAAAGAGATGTTTCCTTCGAATTGAATGTAAATTAGAAATATTTGAAATTTAAATTAATTTCTATTGGAAGTTTCAAAATTTCCGAAATTAACTCGCATTAAAATTTCTTTATTTAAATGGGAACACCAAGAAAACAGCTCGCAGAAGGAGATATTGGTGTAAAGCTAGAAACATTGGGATTTTAAATTAATTCACATTAAAAGTTTGAAAATTTCAAAAATTAAATTAATTTTTATTAGAAATTTCGAAACTTCAAAAATTAATTCACATGAAAAGTTCCTTATTTAAACGAAAACACTGCGAAGCAGCTTCGGAGCCTGGAAAAAACCGTCGGATATCCTCGGAGGAAGCAATACGGTGCAATTCGTTTAGCACGAGGATCGAGATAGAGAGATCGATTTACGTGAATAATGAGACGAGGAAGAAAGCTGGCCGTCGATAAATTTAACGCGTTACGGAACCGCGACCGGCACTCTCCTCCCGAAGAACAAGAGTGTTCCACGTCGTTAGACGCCGAGGTTACGTCCTGGGCCCCGGAGAGTCCCATGGTGGTCCCCCTCGACCAGGTGGCCAAGCCCCCACCGATGCTAACTAATTAAATCATGAAAAAGGCGGTGAACGTGCGTCCTACAGTTTTTACGAAATTAATAAACCGGAACCACCAGTGGTTCTCAAGGGCTCTCCTACCTTCTACGGTAACTCGTGTAACGAGAACGTTCTGGAAAAAAATAGGGGGAAGAAGATGGAAAGTTATACATTGGGTCGAGTAATGTCTTCTTTTTTTTTTCCTGTTCTACTTTCACACTCCATCGGGACCAACAAAGTGTATGTAACTTAGGTTTTTATTGGTACTATGTAGAAGTTATTTCGGTCCTGCGTTTCCTTTGTTTGTTCAATTGTTTTTCGTGGTTGTTTAACTGAGGTTACGATGTCTACTGAGGGATTTGGTGCACTTTTTCTCGAGGAATTTGAATCATGCCGAAATAGATGAATTTATCGAATTAAAAAACGCTGCTTTTTGTGAAAATCGAGTATGAGCCGCTTATTTTGAAATCGGTGCAAGTCCATTTTTTGTTTCGACTATAGATTGTTTGCAGATAAAAAGATCGGTTGCTATTTCAAAAATGAACCTGCCTCGCTTTCAAAGTAAACGGCTCGTGTGTCGGTTGGCACACTTTTTGGCGCATATTTTCGTTAAATAAAGATAACTATTCCAGAAACGTCTCTTAAGGCTTTCGCGAAAATGACTCAACCGAAAACTTAGTTAAACTTGAAAAATGAAGAGGAGAGATCGGTCACGTTACTGGAACACTTACCATATAAAAATTACTGTAAAATTGGATATTATTACCAGACCGAACGTCGAAGTTCTCTTCTGAAGAAGTAACCGAAGTAAGTTTTCAGCGGTCTTATCAGTTTTGTTACGAATGAAACAATGGCGACAGATCGGTCTGGTATAATGTAGTTCGGTTGAGTCGCGAAATCGAGGGATTTCAAGTATTGTTAGAGGCGTGACAAATATATTTAACACCTACTTTCAAATTACCCGGCATGACGTTACAGAAAGATCCGATTCACTGTAAAAAGCCTGGATTTCTTCGTCGCTCATCCGCATGGTCGTTTGCATCCCCACAAGGAGGAGAGATTTTTTGCTACGGTTCTCCTCGCGCCGCGTCGAATCGATAAAGAATTAATCGAGGTGACCATGGTTCCCTGGTTTCTTGCACGAAAACCGCTGGACGGGACCGCCTCCTAACACCTAGCTGATCCACCTTGAAATCCTCCGGGTCTACGAGCCTGTAACAATCGATCCCACAACAAATCTTTAACGAGACCGAAGCTGTTTCTCCGGTACCTTGTAATAGCTGATAATCTTGAATAAATTCGGGGCGTTTTTTAAAAGATGTTGGAAGGACAATTGTTAATTAATATTCTGGACCGCTGCAGTGTTTGGAAATGGAGTTTGAAGGAAGAAAGTTATTGTTTGACTCGGTGCTTATGAAAGGTATGTGCAAAGGAACATTAGAGTGTCGGGAATTATTTAACCCTATGGATCGGTATTCTTCTATTTGAACTTGGTTTCAAGATGTCGAAGAGTCCAAAACACTCGTTCTGCGTTTGAGAATAATAGTAATTTTTTAGTCTATCCAAGGCATATTTTTTTAATTTCGCAAAGAAATTTTTTTCATCATTTGCAAATAGTACTAATTCTCAGCCTATCTAAGGCATATTCCTTTAATTTTGCAAAACATTCTTCTTCCGTTTGAGAATAATATTAATTCTTAACTTATCGAAGGCATATTCTCTAATTTCTCAAAAAGCAGAGATCTCTGCCAAGCCCTCAATTTCCCAAATGAAATTGAGAAAAGCAGGAACTATTCAACAAAATACCTAAAATCCTCAAAATCTATACTACCCAACCTCTGAACGAAATCACTCAAAAACCGTCATGACTCCGACACAACGAGCAACGTTCGAACATCCAGGAAGAGCAACATCCAACAACCCCAGGTCGTGTGTTCCGTGGAAAGATGATTGGCGAGGGGGGTGAAACGAGTTTATCCTTCTCTGGCCATCCACGAGTTGTCGAACGCGCGATGGGAATAAAATGTGAAACTGTAAATTGTGCGTGGGAAGAATCGGTCCCTGGGCGGTCATGGCGGTCGACCATGCTTTTCGTGGGTCAGGGTGGAAAGGTGGAAGAACCCGTGGCGTAGCGCGAGGGTTGATCCAACAACGTTGCTGCGGTATCGCCGTGACGAGAAGAGGAAGTGGAGAGAAGAGGGAAAAAAGGAAAAAAACGAGTAGCATGGACGATTTAAATGCGCGTTCGAGCGATCGAACAGGGTTGGTTTCAGAGGAATGTGAGTGTGTGAGCCTCGAAGGAGCTGGAAATTTGTTACGTTATGTCGGACGATCGCTCCCCAGCGAATATGAAGAAAGATTTCTTGGTTGAAGTAACGATAGAGAGGGAGAGATGGAGGGAGAGGTGGCTGTGGTTAGTAGAGGCTCCTCTTTCGACATGGAGGTTCCAGGGGTTGGTCCTGGGCTAGAAGAGGAAACTCAAAGGTTGGTGGGGCTGGAACACGGTGCCAGGAATATAAAGCGAGGGATAAAAGAGACGGCGGTCACATATGCGACTCGTAAAAGCTCTTCTGAAAAGCTGCATCCGTCCCTCCGATGAAACCTGCCGCTGGAACTCCGGCCTCTCGTACATTTCAATGACGCGAGATATCGCGAACTCGACGTTTCCATCTCACGGTACCTACCGGGAAATCTTCTTTTCAAATCTTCTCTGCTATCGAATATTGTGATACAGTGTGCTTAGAGTGGGGTGTAAATAGTCGACGATGGACGGGGGAGTGAATGGGTTTTGGGAGATGCGTTAATTGGGCGGAGAGTTCGATTGGAGAAATGAGATTTTTTTTTGATGACGTAGATTAAACAGTAGGACTATTACTTTGGTTACCGTAATTTTAAATGTTGTTTTATACCTTTGTCAGTATTTTCATATTTGACATCTGTCAGAATTTCTTTTAACCCTTTACTTTATGAGGACGAGAGAAACTCGTGATACAGATTAAATTTCAAAATTTTCAAATTACAAAATCACAAAATTACAGAATTATAAATGCTTCGTTTCCATCTCCATTCACCCAAATTCCAAAAACAGCCATAACACACGAACTCGCTGTGCTTCAGAGCGTGCAAAAGCAGAAGACAAAGTGCCGATAGATAAAGATTGAAACGGCGCGGTTCTACTTGGAGAAGAATCCCCGATTTTACAATTTCGATTGACTTTATCGATCGTTTAACAATACATTGCCATAATCGAGCAGCAGTGGAGAGGTACGTGAGAGTGAGAATCGGTGGCGACATCGGGTTTCTATGGAAACGTACAAAAGGCACGTTCAGCCCCCGGGGGATCTAGCGATATCGGCGAATATTAAGAAATAGCTCTCGACCGGCATTTCCGTACATTTGCGGACAGAAAACGAGCCATTCGTTTGCCGGCAAGAACGAGGTGCTGTCTATGCATGGCACGCCGGCACCACCATCCGACCGTCCCATAAATAATATCTCACTCTCTTTCCCCCCTGTTTCTGTCCCATCCACTTCTCGCTCTAACCCGCGGTTTCGCCCGAGACTCGTATCTCTTTTTCGTATATCGCGAGCCGCGCGAAAACCACGTAATTCAGGGCTGGAAATCGAGATACGTGCCCTCTCGATCGCCTACACGTCCACCCTGTATCGGCTATTTTTATTCTGCACGATGTACTTGAGAGAACTCCGTTTAGATCCTTGGAAAATTCGTTCTTTTTCTCTTTTCGAGGTTTTAATCGTTCTACCTTCGTCGATTCGTGAAATTAGAACCCTCGGGAATCGTTTCTGTGGTGAGTAATTATGGTTATAGACGGGTACGTGGATTTTAATGAAACTCGTGCTGTACGCTAGCTTCGTCAGGGTCTGGAGGGTGTTCACTCCTACAAGTTCATTTGAATCAGTTAAAATCCATTAAAATTCAATTAAAAACCCATTAAAATCGGTTCATTAACGGGAGGAGGGTGCTCCAGAGAGGGTTAAGTTGGTAACCTGTGTCTCTATTGATGTTATTACAGTTTTTCGTCATTTCTAAGGATTCCCTATACTTGCTTGGGAAATATCCTTCGCGTCTGGCTAAAACTTTTGTTTTTCCGAGCAAAATCTTGTGCCCTGTTTCTAAACGACGTTCCGCTATTGCTGATTGTACGTACCCTAGTCTAGTGCATCTCTCGTGTTCTTTGAGACGTGTACTCACACTTCTCCTAGTTTCTCCGATGTACGTTTTTCCGCATGCACAGGGTATTTCGTAGACTCCTGCTGGTGAAAATTCTCATTGCGTGGAATATAGTTCATTAGAAAATATTTGACACGTATTTTTTTTTAGCGACAATCGTTCGTACTGAAGGGGTGAAAGAAGTTCCCGAAGTTGAGAATCGAGAGCATATTTTCTGGAATCTTTCTGTAATATTTTGGCTCAGAATTCACTTTTTCTTATTTTTTTTTTTTTTGAGGTTTTAATTACTCTACCTTCGTCAATTTGCAAAATTGGTTATAAAATATTTCGACGAAGCTTGCATGGGAGATAGTTCACTCGAAAATTTTCATCGACAATCGTCAATATTAAAGGGGTGAAAAAAGCCTTAAAAATTGGCTAAGATCTTCGACTGTTCGAACGTTAATTCCGCCTCGAACTAAAGTCTCCCAGATCTGCTTTACAATTTCTGCTTTCCTCGAAGCGAGGGGCGCGTTCCCCGTGACGTGACATCGATACCTGACGAATTTATCATCGAAACCGCGACAAGCCGCGCGTTTTTCCCGCGGCAATGTTCGCAGACAATTCCTAGCGGGATTGTCGGCCGCTTAATCGTCCATTTCCACCTGTCAGTCCGCGTGGATGGACGCACAAAGGCGATCTCTATCCGAAAAGAGAAGCGACAAAGAAGAAGAGGGGAAAAGAAATTCGACGTTGGCGGAGAACCGAGGCGGATTATGAAGCGCATACTGCGCCAAATAAAAATCGCTTCCGCGCGGTTGGACACGAGGAAAAACACACACAGAGAGAGAAAGAGAGAGAGACATTGCTCGTCATAGAACCGGGGAATTACCGGAAGATGTCCCGTGCAAGCTCGAGGATGGGGATGGCTGACAATAAGCGTTCCGTGGTCACTGCACCCTGCATACACCACGATCCTCTTCGTGGAGAACGAAACGGCAATTCGTGGATGTAATTTCTTAATACTTGGTCTGGTTGACGGTGAAATTTAATAGAAACTCATACGGAAGAGAGGCGATAGATCTCCTGCTGCAATTGTTAATCGTAGATATTCCTCGAGGAAGGAAAGAAATATTGAAGGAAAAGGATTGGAAACTTGGTAATTAACATTTGTAATTGACTTTGTTAATTAACTTCATTTCTCGGGTAGAAATCTCCCGAGTGTAATGTAGTTTATAACTTAACACTGGTATAATGTTTCGAGAAAAAATAGAGGTTGCTGAACAAATTACCTTTCTCAGCTAACAGGTTACTATTAGGCGTAGAAATGATTTCTTTCCTGCTGGATTCGTGTAATTGATTCAAACCAGTGAGCTTCGTTGCGATGATATTTGCCTTGATCTCTTTTCGTTCTTTTTAAATGAAACTTCGATTGTACCCAAAATTCGGAAGAATTCATTTCTTGACCTAATATTACCACCCTAAGAAGCATTAAAAGTTTGAAATTTTACTATATTGCTAACCACTTCGTTGATAATAGAACTACACTAATTACGGATCTATAATGCAAATTATTTCGATGAGTGATCTCTTTTCACTCTTTTCAAATGAAACTTCGATTGTACCCAAAATTCGGAAGAATTCATTTCTTGACCTAATATTACCACCCTAAGAAGCATTAAAAGTTTGAAATTTTACTATATCGCTAACCACTTCGTTGATAATAGAACTACACTAATTACGGATCTATAATGCAAATTATTTCGATGAGTGATCTCTTTTCACTCTTTTCAAATGAAACTTCGATTGTACCCAAAATTCGGAAGAATTCATTTCTTGACCTAATATTACCACCCTAAGAAGCATTAAAAGTTTGAAATTTTACTATATTGCCAACCACTTCGTTGATAATAGAACTACACTAATTACGGATCTATAATGCAAATTATTTCGATGAGTGATCTCTTTTCACTCTTTTCAAATGAAACTTCGATTGTACCCAAAATTCGGAAGAATTCATTTCTTGACCTAATATTACCACCCTAAGAAGCATTAAAAGTTGGAAATTTTACTATATCGCTAACCACTTCGTTGATAATAGAACTACACTAATTACGGATCTATAATGCAAATTATTTCGATGAGTGATCTCTTTTCACTCTTTTCAACTGAAACTTCGATTGTACCCAAAATTCGGAAGAATTCATTTCTTGACCTAATATTACCACCCTAAGAAGCATTAAAAGTATATATCACTAATTACGTATCTAATTCTCCACAAAATACAAAATTCAACTGTGACAAAATTTCCAAAGAGTACAAACACCCAAGAAGAAGAAATCTTCATTAATTGTTAAGTACGATTTCTTCTGTTTATTCCATCTTTCGAAAAACACAGCCTGTATAATAAATAACAATAATCTGCCGTCGTCGGCAAGTATTCTAATACAAAGAAAGAAAGAAAGAAAAAAGCCATGCGTTACTTAATACCAGCCCTCTGACTCGTGCACGGAACGGTATAACTCAAACGAGTGAAGGAAATCGGAAATCTGAAGGAACGCGACGGGAAAAACGGGGGAGAATTGGAACGTGGTCGATTTTCGGGGGGAGGTCGTTACGCTCCCGCGAGGCGCAACGGGGTGCCTTTTCCCTTGCTGCGACTAAACGTCGACGTTTCCCTCCTCCATTCTTCTCCTCCCTCGCGCGATATTCCGTTTCCACGTCCGTGGAAATCCCTCGCGGCGCTCACTCAATCATACGCTATTTGTGTCGCGGCGAGTACTTCGCCGCAAGAAAAGGCGTCCATCGAGCAAGAAACTCGCTCTCGCCCTTCCTTCGTCCTGTCATTCTTCCGCACCATCCACACTTCCTCCCTCCGCCGTCGTCTTCCTCTCTCGTTGCTTCTAATCGCTGTTTTGCCGCGACTCCCGGCCAATCCCTTCGCCGATTCTTCCCCGCTAACGCGATTTCGATCCAACCTTAAATATTTACTCTTCCCCCGATTAATGAACGCTCCTTCCTGTCTGTCTCGTGTTTCGGTGAAAATTCGGGAGTGGACGGTACCGATGTATAATTTTCTCGTTTTCCTTCACATCCTCGGATTTATGATTCATGGTGTTGGTAGATGATCTAGCGAATTTAATTTCGTGTCACTGGTAAGTCAATTTCAATGTAATATATGGAAGTTGTTTTACTGTTCGTTATATTATATGCGGTATTATTAAGATGACTTGGAGATTATGTGAAAAAGTTTGCCCCCTTAATTAGCACAATTTTTCTCTGACTGCAGAGAACCATCCACTTCTCTAAATTAAGTAAAATGGTAACACTCGCAGCATGAAATATTAATTCACAATGAAATTGAGCGACCGCTCGCAATCGTAAACCAAAATCGTCCGTATCTCGTTCACCAGCGAGGGGTGAGCATAGTGTATCAAGCAAAATCGCCCATTTCTGACGAGAGAACATAATTTTAAGTAAACGTCACCCGGGGGAATCGATGCGTTCGTGCATCGTCGTGGCGCGATTCGCTTTTTGTCCCAATGCTCCGGTCTAAACGAAATCATCGAAGGAGAGCAAAGAGAGAGAGAGGGGTGTCTCGATCAACTAGACTGGTAACCCCTCAAGTCTCTCTCTTTTTCCTCCGTCCTCTTTCATCGTACTCGAACCGAACAGGAAAGCAACGAAGGGTGGTTTATCCGACTGGCGTTTCCGGCGACGTATCGCGCTCCTATCGTATCGATATGACGGCCCTGAGGGTCACCCAGAGTAAAATCATTAGTAATACGATTGTACCGCCCTCCGGCCACTATTTCCCCTGGACAAACCTTTTCAAGAGTGTGTCCTTCCACAGTTTTTCTCCTTTCCTCTTTTTTCCGAAAATTCGTGGGGGACCGTTGGATAAACCCGTGAATACCTCTCTCTCTCTCTTACGCTTCTCGACGGTATGTAAACATGGTGAAAAGCAGCAAACTTTAGGTAGTATCTTTTATTTTTTTTTTCCGGCGGGAAACAAGTGTGTTTCTCGATTTGCAGGGACGTGGCTAGAAGTTTGGGTAAATATTGACAGAATCTTCTTCGTGGAAGTAAGAGGATTTGCTTGTTTCGTAACGCGAAAGGGTGTTTCGATTTCAATTACACATTTAATGAAAATGCAATTGTTGCTCGGAACCGAGAGCACAATGCAGCTGGTTACATTTTCCAGTTCCCGGAGCAGAAAATTCATTGCCACACGGCTGCAACATCCGCGCACCAGCACCCGCCGCCTTTCTGTTCGTTTAATTGCGGCGCAATAACACTTACACCGTGAAAGAGAGTACCGTTTAAATTAGATTAAGAGAGGCATTGTGGAAAAAATGCGGCAACTTGTTCGATATTAAATTGTCACTCTCGAAAATGTTCGGCAAATGGTGATTCGGGGAGAAATTTCTAATTTGATCGATTGTCACGTTGTGCGATCGTTGAACTGCGGAATGATCAGAGATGATTCGTGTCTGGTGGAAGGATTCGAGGTTGTTGGACGTAATTGGCGTTCGATAACGCGGCGAAATAACCGCGCTCATTGCCATAAAACGGCGCGATCTCGCAACGTCGAATGGAACACTTTGCGGCAACAGTTTTCGGCTCGTAAAACTCCGGCCACGAGAACGTCCGCGAGCGGAAACTTTTCGCCTCGATTCCAGTATTTATCGGCGCTCGTTACGATCACTGTAATCGACATGCAATTAGCTCGGCTGGATTAATACCGGTCGAATGCTGGTAATAGGCACGTTGCCTGTTCGCGCAGGCCTCTGTGTTCACTGGTGAACACATGCAACTGGATTTAGTAGGACGTTGAAGAGAACGATACAGATTGGTGCAAAATTGACAATTTTCTCAGAGAACAATTCTTTGGAATTTTATACTCAATGAAATGCTAATCATTTGAATTTCGGAAAAATTTGATAAAGAGAACAGCGAACTAGTTAACTCACAAGAGTCGCAAGAATGTCTCAGAGAGTCTCGAATTTTCAATCAACCTCTCGTTCTCAAACGCGACAGCAAATTCTCCATAAACAACCCCATCTCTCTCTCTCGGCAAACCGCTAAACGAAAGGAAGAAATCCACGATTCGTCATAACAGATAAACAAACCAACTTAAGAAGAGTATGAAAATCGATCAGACACAGAACGAGTCCATCAAGAACAAACAAGAAACGCGGTTGGAAGAAATCGGGCAAAATCGACGAACAGCGTTCGTCGCGAAACAAGAGAGAGAGAAACGCGACGTCCATTCGATATTTCGCGAGATATAATATTGATACACGTATACATCGTTCTCCAGTTGTACATACAACCGTGTATGTATCAGAAGGAAAGAGACAGAGACCGTTGAGGAGGGGGGAATGTGATGTGGTCTAGCCAGATATGTGAACGACGCAGATATAATACAGGTACGTAGCTATATGGAAGCCAGAGCCGGGATTCTGGCGTGGACGTCTGCTTCGCGATAAGATACGACCTCAGCCCAGTCAGAATCTCTCCGGTTTCGCAGAAAATTCGCGGACTCTCTTTATCGAGTTTCCTGATAAAGTTCCTTCTTCTCGGGTTTTTTTCTTCTCTCTTGCTTCTCCACCCCCTCCTCCTTACTCTCGTTGCCTCGTTGTACACGGGCCGGACCGACGAACCGAGAAGAAAAGGAAAGGAAATTAGGAGATCCCGCGGACCATTGACGGTTCCTTTCGTGCCAGTGACTCGAGCAGACGCGGAATCGACTAATTAAATTCGGTTCAGGGTAGTTGGCTTGTTAATTGGACGCTTGACGTCGCGACGTCTGGGAAAGGGAACGTTCTCAGACTATTTCGACCTTTGCTAAGTTCGTGTACTCAGGTGTTGTAAGTTCTACGGGTATTTCAGTATTTTTTAATAGAAAGAATGTTCAGGATCCACTTTGGATTAGCGAGGAACTGAGGAACGCCAGAGATCTCAGAAGTTAAACAAGGAACACAGAACTTAGGTCTATTATTAAAAGAACGGGCCGTTGCTTCAGCCGCAGTAACCACCATCCCTACGACTGCTCCACTGGCTAATCCCCATACAGAAATTCCCGAAGAAACGCGTTCGCCAACGAGCTAAGCTATCACACGCGATCGTAACAATGGATCAGCTCGATTACTGGCTGTTTGAAAGACACGGTACCGCGACAAAGCCTGGAAGTAGAAAGGACCAAGGAGTGTGCAAGGGTTTGTGCATCGCGAGACGTTGGATTCTCGAACGTCGGCCAACGACGTCGAACAAAACAGCAATCAATAAAGACGAAGTTAGGAGATACGTACAGCGGATTCCTTCAATCAAATTAGGAACATCAAAGTAGCCAGCAAAGCGAAGGAAAGAGGAGCACAGAGGAGAGAAAGGTGGACGAGAGGAGAGAGCTCGTTCAGCTTGGACCTCGACATTCCACGAGGGGTGGAAGCTGGGAATTAGCCTCTATCTCCTAGAATCCGAACCCTCGAGACAAAGAGCCACCCCCTTCCTCTCTCGTCGACGATACCCTTCGTCATCTTCCAGCAACGTTCGCCCCGGACTCTTTGCTGCTTCCTGGTGCCGCTAGCTTTGTTAAAGAATCATCCTGGGCGTGGCCTTTCGCTTCGAGGTCTTCGATAATTTGTCCTTGGTACGTGGTATCAGCCCCTCCAAAGGGAACCTCGAATTAGTTTTATCCTTAGTGCGAACATTTCACAGGGAAAATTCTTCAGAGAAAATTTCTAGAGTGTTTCGAGACGATTGTGTCCGATCGTATCGACGTCGAACCTCCTGAAATTGGTGTCTGCTGTGTACAGGGGTTGGTAGCAATTTACTTTGTCGCTTTTCTGAAAATTTCTCTGTTCTTTGAAGGAGTTTAATTTTGCAAATTTGTATTTTTTAATTAGGGTGTTGAAACAACCCTTGTGAATGATTCTCTGCAGGAGAATTTCACGAAGAAAGGTGTTTCAATCCCTGGAATATTACAGGAATGTTCAGAAGAGTGGTATTTCGCGATATTTCAATTTTCTCGTTATTCTTCGCTCGTTTTCTCCCCAACGCAGCCACGCATTACGTGCCAACTCGCGCTCAATCTAACCGTAAATTCATTAACATATAAAAATAGAAACGACGATAACCAAGCGGCGATAAACGCAATTCTTGCCGTACAGACGTGTCTGTTGGAATGTATCGTAACTGCCCGGACATGTTCGATTGTTGCAAAACGTTTCTCCGGTTGAAATATCACCAAGGGAGATGAACACAAAGGAGGAGGAATATAGAAGGAATCCACGGTCTCGTTCGAACCGAAACGACGTCGACCGATGCTATCTGGTAATTGCTCGGCGCGGAGTAATTAGAATGAAAAACTCCCGGTCTGTTTGATCTTCTTCTACACGCATGGCCGCTTGATGAGCCCAGCCACGTTACACACACACGAGCAAATACAAAGAAAACAGCGGCAAATTTGTGTTCCCCTTAGGTGCCTATGCGCGCGCGTGTGTGTGTGCATACCGTCGTTGCTTATTTATTTATTTATTTATTACAGCTGTGCGTAATTCCCCATTCTCGAAGCGAGTGGCGCAATGATCGAGGGGGGAATTGTAAATCAGACAGAAATTAATTTTTCGCCGTCGCACCGCGGCTTTACATACGCCTCTTCTCCCCTGACCAGTCGGTGAATAATCGTCGATGAGTAACGACGAAATTATCAATCGGTCCTCTTGAAGCTCGGTTCAAATTCCACGAACCTCGCTGTTGTTCGTTTCGCCGCACGTTGGTGGCACGGAGATCGCCGGTTGATTCGCGGAGGAAGCATGGGAACGACGTGTAATTACGTCCATCGGGGCAATTAACAATTGAATCAAAACTACTTTCCATGAATCTTCTATTAACCATCCTTATCTCTGTCTCATCAACGGTGAGAAAAATTAATGAAGAAAGTCAAAAAAGTGACGGAAACGTCGAGCGACAGAATGCACGTAGGAAGAATCTCGAGAAATCTTCGGAGAAAATAAGTAGATTCAGTGGAATATGAGAGAGAGAAAAAAATCGTAATTCGACGGAGCGAGTTGAGATTTGACGCGTAGACAATGGCCGTTACATCGAGGCTGGTGAGAGCAGCGTCGTAGGAGCAGCGTCGAGGGGTGAAGCGGGAGAGAAAAGAAGGAAGAAACGGGGGTTGAAAATTGCAGGAGTGTGGGTTAGAGGGGCGAGGGAAGAGGGTAGGAGAGGATGTAGAGGGGTGGCCGCGCAAGCGCCGCCAGGAAAGTGGCGGCATAAGCGTCCGCACGGGAGAAAACCACCCTCTCTACGGTGGATGCTGGCTGGACGTGGCTGCAGGGAAGAAAGGGAAGATCGGGGAAAAAGCGGCCGGCGAGAGGCAAAGGGGGAGGACGAGGGGTGGGAAGAACCGGCGGGGATGTAAATGCCCCCGTGATGTATCGGATCGATGCGGCAGCATCCAGACAACCCACCCGCC
>NW_017100161.1:3088764-3127680 GCF_001263275.1 Habropoda laboriosa | reverse complement strand
CCCTCCCCAACCCGCTTACTACGCGACCTAAAAACGTTCTCCGTGCAGGCCGACACGGATGAATTACGAGTGTCCTTTTCCCTTTCATCGTAATTTCGCCGCTGGCTTTTGCAGACGGGAGAACTTTGCACACCGGGACCAGCCGTGAATGTAATCGAGGGATTTATGGTCGGGGGGAACGATGCTCGGACGAATTTCAGAGATAATCAGCTGATTTGGTGATATCGGGAGATCGAATCTTGTCTCCAACGTGGATTTAACCCTTTGACCCGCGATCTTTTCAAGTGTACTTGTGTTAGCATTGATTGGTAATCGTGGGATTTAAATTGAAGCTGAAGTGAAAATTGATTAGGAATACAATTCTTCTTTTGTCACATCCTTGCCGTGATCCGTGCCACGAGTGTGATTCGCCATTATCAGCGAAAGGGTTGAACCATTTATGCCACCTTCCTTAGCTTAGCTCCGAGAAAAATGAGATTTTACGATCTTCGTAATCTTTTTCATAACCATTTCACAACCCTGCAATAATCCAACAAACAGAACACTCTAACTTTGCCAGAAACATGAAAAACACGTGAAACCCCCAATACTTCAAACCACCCGAAAAAAGGAAAAAAGAAAAATGGTAAATGAGTCATTTTAGGTAAGGCGGTATTCCTAATCATCAAGACACCTAATCCAGCGTTCCCTTTAAACGCTACACCCTCATTACCCGTGGGGCGAAAAAAGAAGAGTCGTAAATCTGGCTGATCAAGCGTTCGTCTCGCCTCGAACGGTGATTTCTTGCGAAAAAGTGGCTTGGTATACATACAGTGTGTCCCGGACCACCCATACGGTCCTTAATAACGACGTTTAAGGCGCGCGAGGATCTCGCTCGTTGGGGAAAGTTGGCGGTTCGGGCGAACCACACCGCCACGAGATCCGCTCGTTTTCACCGCTTTTTTTCTTCTTTTTCCCGGGGGCGAATCTCGACAACTGCCGGGACGACTGTTGCCAGAGAGAGTAGGTACATATCCCGTCGACGTGTACGTTGTACATACGTTCCGGCCGAGTTTACGGATAGATACGTTCCCAGGCGAGGCGCGACTGCCTGCCAGTGGCGAAGTTACTCGGGGAATTGCCAGAGGAGGCGACGATGTTCGTGCTTTTACTTGCGCTACAACTTTTCCTTTTTTTCCTTCTTCTTCTTCTGCTGCTTCTTCTTCCTTTTTTTTTTTTTTTTCGAAGGAGAACACACCATGTTCTATTAATGTGCACGTGCGAGCTCCCATCTAGTACTCGCGACTACTTCTCCTCTGTCAGTGGGCTAGCCGCGGATTTGCTTCCCCTCCGGCTGTCGTCCTGCGCCACGGAAGTGAAATCGACGGATTTTCGTTATTTGTAGAATTCGTGGGAAGTGTAACGTTCGAGGAAAATGACGAGTGTGTTATGACACTTTGAGAGTATCGACACTGTCTCCATCTGCAAGATCTCTTCCTTCGTCTTTCTTTCTTCTCATCGCATACATACGCTATTTCAGCGTATCCTCTATAGGCTCTATATCCTCTAGAAAGAAAGATTCTTCGCAATGCTACCTATTCGTATCTTCGAGTTGTACGGAAGATGGATCGAAACTCTGTTAGAATTTCACACAAGAACCTGTATTTAAGGTATACATATCACACGGATAGTTTGCCCGGTCTCGAATAAAAATGAAATAAATTCGCCGAGTTAACGATCTTTATTAAGAGTTAATAGAAAACCGGACAATTAGAATTTCTATTTCATATAAAGTACAAATATCACGCATCCGACGGAGTAACACGGGTGTGTAATAACGAGTTAGTGATTAGAAGGAAAGATTTGCGGTGGGTAACAGCTGGAGGATGAAGAAATCGCGGAATAAGCAGGTCATAAAAGCAGACCGACTCTGGCTAACGCGATAGGTAGAGGAGGGGGTGAACGCCGGCGAAGGAAGAGGGAGGGGAAGATTTTGCACGCAACTGTCGCGAAAGGACACGCGGTGAAACAATTAGGATGATTTTCTTGAGGCCGCAACGAAACAGATCCGTGTACAATGATAACGTTGACGTTAAGCGTAATAAAGCAGCGGTAATTGCCGACGTAAAGTTATGGCTGCGCCTACTCATTAGCACCCGGCGAGGCTGCTGCCTTAATTAGTAAACCAAAGGAGAGCCCCGTAGCGCACGTTCCGTATAAAGCAGACTTTTATACCGGCTTAATGGACGTCCGCGATACTATTTAACAGATGAATTTTCATACGACCGCCCCGGCTATCACGCGAGCACCGACAATCTGTCGATGGTCCTTGAAACGTTCGACCACCTCTACTTCCCCCATTTTCATCCTGCTCCTTGCCGCTCGACAGCGACTCGACAAGCTCTCCCCGAGCGGTGAAATTTTCTTCTTTACGATCCCGGAAAATTTTATTCCGTTGTAATATCCTTGTTCCCCCGGAAGAGGAATTTTTTATTTTGGAAAATTAAGAAATTTTTGATTTTTCTCCAATTCATAGGAAACCCATTAATAACCCTTTGGTGACCAGTGGGGCACGTGTGTCTCACTTGAATACTCAAAGAAAATTTTCTCGAATTCGTAGGAAACGAAGGAAAGAAGGGTGGTTTTCATTGGAATTAGAATATTCGCAATTAATAACCCTTTGGTGACGCGTGTGTTCCACTTGAATACTCGAAGAAAAATTGATCGAAATTTCTATAATTTAAGGACGAAAGCCTGAAAGCTTCATTTTCATTTTGCCAGAAGTGTTGTTTACCGTGTAGAAAATTTGCAACTGCGCGATCTCTTCCGCACGGTGGAAAAAAGAATCGACTAGGATCGTTAAGAGTGGAAATGGAGAAAGAGAAGGAACCTACATTCCACCTGTGCCGGTGTGTTGCATTCACACAGGAAGAAGGTGCCCGCATCGAAGGAAGCGAACAGCGGGAAACTCGATCGAATTGCCAGCTGGCTTATCGCCGATCGGCGCATTAACCAGGCAAAAGCGTGCACTTACGGAAAATTAAATAGCTCGCAGATGGAAAAAATTCCTATTCACCGAGTCTTAATTACACCCTGACGGAATCGGCGGATGATTTAGACTCGGTTGTCTAAATACGCGTAGAAACGGTAATTAATGCCGTTCCTTCTTGCGGCTTTGATAAAGTTCACGGTGATGATGTGTTCATTGCGCGCGAGCGAGGCAACGCAACCGTACAGTATCGTCTGCGACCAGCAATGTCTATATCGCGTATCGTTTCTCGCGAGAACTAATTATGTCGATTATCGAAAGACCGTCGATAGTGATTTACCTAATCTCTTTCGTCGATCCTTTCGAACCTTTAATCCTGTAATTAGAGGAAAAAGTGTAGACAGTAATTTTCTCACTTCTACTCACGCTGTTATCGTGTATTTTCTTTGTGAAGGTCTACAAACGAAGTGAAAAAAATGAAAGGTATCTTTTTCGATCTTAGAAAAATCTCTGCTCAGGAAACACTTTTTTAATATATAGATCTATTATGCAGAACTTCCCCTAACAATCAACACCTGCTCATCTACCACCCGACACAATATGTTACAATTACCACGATTTATATAAAATACACACTGGTTTTCTTCTTTTTTTTTCCCCCCTCCTTTTGGACTACTTCGCGTATAATCGAGTTCGAGACAATTGGACCGCGAAAGGTTAGACTCGGTAACATCTTAACCAGTGCGTCGATGAATTATCACAATGGCATATTCCACGGTCGAAAAGGAACGCAACAACTTGGCGGGCTTTTGAAAGAGCGGAAACGAAAGGCGTTGCCGTGAACAAACAAACGCTACAGATAAACGAGCAATCATATACATACATATATGTGCACATACGCGGCTGTTTGAAAGTTTTTAAACGAGGCTTCGTTGCAAGAGAGGAGGAGGAGTGATCGCGGCCAGTTTTCTCCCCTCTTCTTGCAAATATTCAACGTTGCCTGCAATTGTACGTTTCCGCGTCGAGCATCAATTACGACTTCGTGGCCGCGTAAAATTGCTCGTGTAAAGGAAATATCACCACGAAAAACCCGCCTAATCCTTCGATGTTTATTCACAAAAAGAAGAAAGAAAAAGGAACGAAGAAGGAAAAAGCAAAACGATGAATTCTTATCGAGTTCTACTGCTCCCCATATCACCATTGCGATCTGTACTGACCGTGAAGGAGAATGAAAATTATTCCGTGAATCCCGCCGAACCCGCGATAATTTCTCCCATCTAGATCGTAATCGCCAGTCTTTCGAAATATATACCTCGTTTGTTTGTCGCTAATTAAACACAGTTGAATTTTAAATGAAGAGCAAGCTGAGTCTAGTTGAAATAAACGTTGGGCGGTTATACGGAAGTATTGTTCTCCTCTGTACCATTATTTTTATTCTTCCATTGCGCTGTGTCCCGAATTTAACTGTAATTTAAAAAAAAAAAGAAAGGAAAAACAAATTGAACGCTCCTTTCTTAATTATCCATACAGAGGATACCTAATTCTCTAATCTCTCGGTGTAACTACAATTATATCCTCCTAACCGGAAACGCAGTTCTCCTCCGCAGATTCGTATCGTCTTGTACCCTCGAACTCGTCATTCTTCCAACTCGCGGCTGAATTTCTTCGTGGTTTTTCTCCCTTCGGTAACCTAACAAACCCGACGCCGATTTATCGACGCTAATAAGCGCGTTGACGCACGCCTCCAGGGACAGGACGCGATAATTAAACGCGCATCCTGCCACCGGCCTTCTTATCTCGCGTTTCCACGTACACGCGACGTTTACGCACGCCAGCCGCACGTCCCGATACGCGTCGAAGAAGAGCACTAAAGATAAAAGAGCGAGACCGTGGTTCGTTCTCCTGTCTACCTCAGGTCGAACGAGAAATCGACGAGACACCTTGCTGTATCTTAACGAGTTCGCTCTTAGCACATTGGCGGCGGATGGCGCAGACATGCGTCGCTGAGATTTTCACTCGTTCTCATCTGTCTCGAAATATTACAGATTCGTAAAACGCTGTAAATGGTAAAAATTCTCTTGAGAAATGCGATAACGGGTTATTGCCGAAAAGTGCCGAAAAGTTTGACTCGAGGTCGAAAAATTAGAAAAATTTTGTTTCGTACATTTTCACCGAACACGACTGTTTGGACATAACACGAGACAAAGGCGAAATTGATTATGTGCAGAATTTATGTTCAATTTTTCTTAAAAACAATAGATTACATTACACTTCGTGGTCCGATGCGGTGACACTTTCCGGCACTTTTCGAAGGACCGCGCTCCTCGGCACTCAAACGGTTAACTGAAATTTCTCTAAAAAGTATTCATCAGTCGCAGCAGTTTCTTCCCAAAGTAAAGCGATCGAAAGAGATAGACGCGAAATCATCCCGTGTCAAGTGCGGCTCTCGAAACGCCGCATCACGAATGTGTTAAGGGAGAATCAGTGAGATTCGCATAGTGTAACGACGAATCGTTTTACGGCGCCTCGGATAATGGGAATCGTTACACGGTGTGTCGCGGTAATGATAATTTATATCACGAATCAGCGAAGACACGGTGGGCAGCGTGCTGTTAGCTGGCCCACAAAAATTACAGGACGATTCGGTGGCACGCGATCTTCCGGTTACCGAAAGCACCCCCGGTGCTCGTGGAAATCGACCCTGCCCCCCGTCCCCGTGGCACGCGAGTCGCTGATTGTCCGGTTTCTGGGATGGCTCGGTAAATGGCCGAGTCTTGAGGATTTTACCGGCGGTCTTGTGGACGTCGAGGAGTTGGTGAAACCTCGCCTCGTGCTCCCGTTGTGGCGAGTGAAAAGACAGAATTGGGAAGAATTGAATATTAGTTTCGAAGTGTTCAAATTACGCTTGTATACTTAATTGCAGGTTGTTCCTATTTTCAGAGACTATTGTGTACTTGGAATTCTTGGTTAAATTAATTGTCAAATTAATTGGCGGACGAAATTTGACCAATTAAAAATATCGTACAACGGATTCCGTACGATTATGTTGCAAATATGTATCTCTGGTAATGCATTAGTAAAAATTAGAAATCAAGGGAAACTTCTCCGGCGGTTGTAGAAATTAATTTATAGCAAGCTTGAAAATTTAGTTTCCCTTGCTCTTTTATCGGAACAAGGATTGAAATTTTGCTAGTGTTGATTTATTGGAGTTTCTTTTTCTTTAATTCTTTTATGTACATTACCGGCCAAAAATTTCGAATCACTTGTCAATTTACACAAATGTTGAATCTGTTGCTAATTTTTTACAGATTTACCCCATTTCGATGAATATAAATTATAAAAAATTCTTGTGTAACCTAATGCACAGTGATTCCAAACATTTGGCCCGTAGTGTATGTATTAAATCGGTAAAAAAAGGGAAAGCAATAAAAATAATTGGAGTATTTTTTGCTACACTTCCAGTGGAATAAAACGCTGTAAGCAGGAAATTATGCGATTATTCGATATATAGTTTCACACTTTTTCTATCCGAAATATTCGAATTTTCTCCAAAGTGTCAATGTCTCTGGAGACGACACAAAAATTTATAAAAGCGAGTGTGAAAAAATTTGCAGCTTTCTAAGGAGGGTGAAGATCGAAGGAAAATCTTTAGCCAAACATTTTCCCTGGGAAGATCAACGTTGTCGTCCCGATGCAGACCGTCTAACGAACCCGGCGTCCCTTTCTTTCTCCCGCAGCATTCATCGTAAACGGATTTGGCTTCATTAACCACCCGTAGACTCACCCCCGCAGCCACCCTTGCTATTTTCCCCGACACGATCGTAGTTTTCTCTCACATGGTAACTATGGCAACAATGGCAAAGGCAATCAAGCGCCGCATGGAATTAACGCCGCTCAGACGCTGGATATTCTAGCTGGGGAAACAGCCTGAACGCCTCAGACAAACCTTACCTCCGAACCATTTCTAAGAATTATTTTCTCCTTTTTTTTTTTCTTGTTTGTACTTTGTGTTATTGTAGATAGAATTATTGGAAAGAGGAAAGGGCCGCCATATTGGTGGATGGAGTGGCAGCCTTCATTTCTAAAGTCCATTTTTTAAGATGTAGAAGGGTGAGACTGAACGATGAGGAAGGGGTTCTCTGTGATCATGCGCAGGTCGGTATGCAAAGCGATAGGGTTCGCGACAGCCAATGGCGAGCTTCGAATCAACCCACTTTTTCACTGTACTCACCCCTGTTTGAAGACAAGTTTTCGATTTGAAAAGATATGAATTTTGTTTTTTGACTTTTCGATACGAAAATAATTATGTTTCATGAAATAGCGTAAAGTGCTTCGGTGCAAGCCTCTAAAACACCCTCTGCTATCCAACCCTTCTTCTCGTTGTAATCATCCCTATTTGAACAGAAGAATCTCCAATTTGAAAAAGGAAAAATCGTGTCTTTCAATTTTTTGATAGAAGAATAATTCCTCTTCATTTGACAGTGTAAATAGGACAACAAAAAAAGTACGAGAATACAGTGCAACATTGTCGCTAAATATCCACAAACAATCGCAGCAGAAATTCAGTATAACAAACTTCAACAGACTGTAACAACGAAAAAACGAAGGCAAGAAACCCTCTTGGAAGGACCAATGAAATCGGACGAGCCCTTGGAGGGCATCCTCCGTCCAATAAAAAGGCAGCTCCTCTGTTTAAACTGGAAAGGGGAGAAGACGAAGGGCCACCCTTTCCAAAAAGGGTTGGACACGCACATGCGCGACCGGTATGCAAAATTCAGGGGTCGTTTCTCGACCAATGACGGCTGTTTAAAGTTCACCAACAGACCGTCCCTCGGGCGAACCGTGGAATAAGTAGAACGAGGGAGTTGTGGCGCGACTGTGCCGCGCCCTTTATCGGGAGGGAGCAGGCAACAGGACTTAAAAAATGATCTATCGCCGCCACCAATCACACCGCGGGTGGCGCATGGTCCCTCTCTGATTGAGACGAGCCTCAACCGTGTCTGGAAAACGATACACCCATGGATCCGCGGGTGGAAAAGTGTTGGCCATAAAACGCGCCGATATATCAAGAGGCAAAACACCGGCTGATCGATACTACTGTCTTCTTCCTGGGAAATCGGACTCGGAATTCTTTTGTCCGTAGCAATCCTTTACTTAGGTATTTTATGGCGTGGTTCAGTGCATTTAATATTCTTGTCTGTGGAAATAGTAGATTTGTTCTTTAATCAGGAAACTTTAGAATACCCGAAGATTCCTTCTGAAGAAAATTTAAATTTTCATGAATTAAGTATGTAATTAGTGTCAAACGGAGTGCAGAGGGTTAATATTCCAAACAATGAAAACAACTTCCACCATCCATCTCTATTTTATTTCAAGTTACACGTAAATTTGTCAAACCGCCCCCAAGAAAAGAAAAAATCTCGACTAATCAGTCATTCCCCTACACAAATCGATCACCATTACCCGCATACTTCTCTATTTACACGAACCAACCACCCCTCTCTACTCCCCGATTACCCAATATTTATGCAAACATCTTTCGTCAAAGTCTGAAATCAGATTCCGGAAATGCCGGTAGAAAGGCGAACAAAGCGGAATCACACCGGTGGTGGGTTGGGTAAAGGTTGAAAATCGATTCGGGTGAACGGCGGCGGTGGCGGGCGTTATTACTCATTCGAACGATCGATGAACGGGCCATTCGATAGTATCGTCGATATCGGGGTCACTTTGTATGTGACAGAAACTGACGTAACTACGTGCCAGCCGGAAGATTAAGCAAGCAATGAAACGGGAGCGGTTCTAGAGCGTTGTTATAGACATTCCGGGTATTGTGGTGCCACCCACCTCTCCACCTTCCTCTCTCTCTCTCTCTCTCATACCCCAGTGCAAGCTTGCTGCGCGCGGGGGGTAGTTGACGTCCATTTCTTCTTTCTTTTAATCTTACTTTTCCCGCAAACGACCAGCCGGGCGTTAATTCAACGGCATTGATTGCCACACGAAACCCCCCACCAGTTGTAAGAAGGAACCCCTCTCCCTCTCTCTCTCTCTCTCTCTACCAACCCTCCAGTTTTCTCCAAGAATCCGACGGGTTTTCCACCCTTCTCTCCCTCTGTACCGTCTTTCACCCTCCTCGACGTAGAGTTGGCCGCTCGTTTCCTCGGCTACGTTCACTACCGTCCGCCTCCGGACTCGCCTCGGAATGATTATTTCTCGAGTGTAACGCTTCGACTAACGTGTTCGTGAAAGTCCAGTAAAATTAAACGCTCGATAAATGGCGGAACCGCCGCACCGCGCCGTGCCGATTCGACGAGGACTGGCAGGAATGAGAGGAAGGAAGGGGAGATCGAATGGCTTTCGCGATTAATAATTGAACGATGGTAAAGAGAATGTACGAGCAAATTATTTCTCTGTGCAATTTTACGATCTTGTTTATTATAGGCAATTGTATTTTTTCTAGGGTTCTCACAGTTTAATACGAAATGTACTAGTACGTATGTACTTTGAGGAAAGAAAGTTTTCTATGATTGGTAGCCCCACGCAAACTCCGGCGTCCCGTTCGATGCAAACGATCGAGATAAATGGTCCAAAGGGTGTGGACTTCGGGACGAGCGGGAGAATATCTCGGGATTGGAGGCAGAGACAAAAGGGGGCGAAGCAGGGCGGCGGGGCGAAACGAGGGGTCGAGTGTGGGGGTCAATCTATAATAAAGCTCGCGTTATCTCAGGCTGGGTAGCGTGAACGAAGGCCGGAGCCTCGTAAAAAAAGAAGGGGGAGGATGCTGCTTAAGAACGGATTACGAGAATGAAATCGGCCGGCCGATGCTTAACCCTCGACGAAATCGCTGGATCCTCGCGCGCCTTTATCTCACGAGCTGCGTATTTTGATTAGGAAAACGTCGACTCGAGGGAAAGATTTTGCTTACTCTATTTTTTCTTTCCCTCTTGTCCTCCTGTTTTTTCTGGCTGAAAATCTGCCGGAAATTCGACCAGCTTTTACTCTTACTTTGCGATAACATTTTGACGCACCGGATAGAATTCGATCGTTTTAATAATTTTTCGAATATTTACATCGAGGGAATTGAGACGTGTAAATGTTTTTCTTAAGAGACGTTAGAAGGAGAATTGTTGTCAATTTCGGTTCGTATTATCTGACAATCGACGTGGCGAATAAATTCGATCAAGGACGCATTCCTACCGTGCACCGTGAAAAAGGCAGGAAATGAGTTATTTTCCTCGGCGTCGTGACGAATGATTCGTATGTGCCGACCCTTCTCCTCGCGGTCCGGTCATCATTATTCCGAACGATTGAACGCAGTTGCTGGCAATTGGTAATTCAGTGCAATCGCCAGGACTCACGAGCAACCAGACGAACGAACACGTATGCGAACCGAGAAGAAGAAAAAGAAGCAACCAGGAAACCCAACTGAAATGCACCGCCAAAAAATTGCAATTCTACGATAAAATATTCCAATATAATTTTTTACCCTCTCGTAAAACTTGTAACTCTCCCACAGCGCGGGATGTGTTAAAAACAAATTAAGCCGTTAATCTCCATACACGATACTTCCCTCCAGGCAGAAATTATTCAAATTACCCAAATTAGCCTGTACACCTTTTATACTCGAAGTAACCCCTCCTAAACGATCAGAGTAATCCATTAACAGGTAGTATAATATGATACTCCCGGCGAGGTGCGTTCTTCAACCCCTTTCGAGGGTTACGCGTGCACGCAGCTGACGTGTAACCACGTCACGGCTCAGGATCCACCGATCTACCTGTTACTCGACGCATCGCCCGTGAAACGCATTGTGTAATTCATAAGGTGGAGAGGAAGAGAAGGAAGGAAGGAGAGAAAAGGGAGACTTAGCCAGGACGAACTAACCCTTTATGCTAATCGTAGCTGCGCGAAGGGGTGAGCGTCGCGCAAGGGTGATTTTTATCGGCCACTTTAAAGCCCATTTGCTTAATGAGGCGCGATACAAGCCCCGCTTTATAAAAAGTGAGCAGAACACGTGAAGCGTGGCCCAGTCCCTCTGAGCGTGAAGTGGCTATCAACGAATTAACTCGTTACGCGTCGGTCGCCGTATTTTCACCTGTTCCACCGCGGCATTATGCAAATACCGTTTAACGTACTTTTTTCACGTATAAGTCTCCTCTCCTCGCGTGATTCTCCGAGCCGATCTCTAATTAAAATCTTCCTCGTGTAAATTACATCCCTCTTTCTGCTCGCAGAGACAGAGAAACTCGAAATGTTTTAACCACCTCTACTTCTTTTTAATTTTTCTCTTCTTTATTAGCCACATTTTCTTCACGTGGTCAATTAAAGCGAGTTATCTCGATCTTGATAGGGAATTAATTAAAAGGATATATATATCGTTGTTTGTTTTTCTTCCTGGGGGATTTGAATAGTTTTTTTCGTAATTGTAGAAAATTAAGCAGAGAGCGATTTAGATAACGAGGAGAATTATCGTGAGAGCCGTGATAAGAGGTGTAATGAAGAGGCGCGGTGAAGTTGACGTTCTTCGTGGAATTTTTCTACGTGAGAAGAGAGGTTACAGTTTTTCCTCCCTTTTTTTTTTCTTCGAGGATTACGATAGGAATGGATGGTGCAACGTTTCTGGTGTTTCTTCCGGAATCCGTAATGGCCCCGCGCAAACAATACAAAAATTATGTTCACGAGAGTTCGCCGCAAGTTTAGCAATCTTTCCCCGTGGTGGCCGCCGTTTATTCAACACGCATGACGAGCTCCACGTTGTAACGTGGTTACACGAAGGGCCACGGAGGATATACGACGCGACTACATGCGGGAAGTTTCCCGATTTAGGGATGATTTGCGAGGATCGCGCGGCACCTATCGTTTCCTTCGCCACCGGAAACCCGTCGAGACTGTGTTTCTCGCGGGACTCTCTGGCAAATTTTGCATTGATTCTCTTTTAAAGACCATAGCCAGATGAACATTACCGCCGGTTTCGAGTAATAAAACGTTCGATGAAGTTTCCTCTTGAGAAACTTCTTTGGAATATTGCTGAAGAATGTTATTCCGCGGTGAAGTTCCTTGGAAAATTCGAATACCGTTCTGTAGGAATACCGACACGCTGTTGAAATCGATTATGGTTCTTTCGTAACAGCATTTGCTTTATCGATACCGTTCATAATCCTTTCGTACAGTTTCACATTTAATATCTTTCCGCAGAAACCTGGAATAAAAATCTGAGTTGAAGTGTACATCAATTTCTATCCTGATCTATTTTCCCTGAATTATTTATCCCTTAAAATATATCGAATCTTCTCTTTTATAATTACACAATTTTTATTTATTTATTTAATTTTTTCCATGACACATTTCTATACTAAATAACGTAGAGAGAGTGCAGACTAAATATCAATAATTACAAACGAAGATAAATTAAGAAAACATTTAATTAAACGAGAAATTTAGCTGAATCAGGTATGGTAGCAATAATGATCAGTAAAAAAGCGCATAGGACTTGCAAATTATTTACCTCGTTTCATTTTTTTAATACTCTACCATTGCCTTATATTATCATAATGTTACCAGCCAATTTTTCAATAATCATTATCAATTCTTGTCTCTCCCATTAAAATATAAAATGTACAATTGTAATGTTAAGAGGTTGAAAGATTGTCCCGCTACTCTAAACGTTCCATTAACACCCACGAATCTCCCGAAATTTCACCTGCAACTAAACCAGATCCACAAAAGGTCGATTGTTTTCCCAAAGAGGGTCCACGCGACTTCGTATTGCTTAATAATCCGGACAGGCAGTTAGGCCTATCTCGCGAGCGCAGATGTACAAGAGGGGTGGTTCCGTCATAAAGACCGCCGACAAAAACCCTGGGAGTAGCCGGGAGTTCGAACGATCTCGCGCCGTCGAACGAGGAGATTTCTTTTAATTAAACTGCCCCCACCCGGGTTTCCCCGTTCCTCTTTCGTTCCCTCTGGCCGGTTTCCACCGAAAACGGGACTCCCAGGACATAACAGTCGACAGGCACGCGTTATCAGCGTTCGCCAGCAGTCCAATCCCCGTCAGTTAGCCACTTCTCCCTCTTTGCTCGCCGCTGATCCGATCCCGCTAGCTTCTGCCTCGAAACTTGACGCGTTCCGATGTCAATGCTGCTCGTAAAGACCGGCTATTTGTAACGTTGCTTCTTCGGACTTGGAATTAACTCCAGCTATAGCTAATTTTTATGTGTGTAATCCTCCCTTGTTTCTTTTTACCGTAGCTAACTGATTGTCGAACCTTCGAACGCCGATTTGAAATTTATGTCGTATTATTATCGAAAAGATGTTTGAGATTTATTTTTTTAAATTTGGAAATGAAATATATATATTTTTAAATACCCCTTGGGGAAAAATAAGCGAGGCAGAATTTTCAAGAATAATACTTTCTCCTAGAGTACCTTTTTTAAAATTAATAAAATACTTATGTACCGTACGTTATAATTATCGATCATGGAGAGAAACGACTAAGAGTCCTACAGAAGGAATAGGCTCCAGTAAAACTCGACGCGAGTTCCATCAACGATAGTTCACAAGGTAATGAAAATATCAGTGTCGAGGGGGTTTATCGTCGCTGTCGTTCGCACGTAGCATCGCGGCGGACACGCAGCGGCCGACAATTCCGCTTTGTTGCTCGTTTTTATAGAGACGGGCCAGGTGAGGAGATAAAAAGGCCAGCACGTCGAAGTATAGACAAGTAGAGAGAGTGAGAAGAGTTAGAGGTTGGTAACGGCAGCGAGAGGCAGCAGGCACCTCTTCCTCCTCCTCCATCCTCGGCAAAATTACTTATAATATCTGTCAACGAACAGACACGGCCCGCTAGCGCTGTTACAGTCGCGCCACAATCCCTCGGAGAAATGCCCTCTTTATTATCTATCAGAAGCAATCTACCGAACACTTTCCTCCTTCTCTCGTGCTCCTCGCGACTTTCTTCGAGCTTAAGTCCAAGGCTAATTCTGGCACACGCTTCTCCAACGTTTCGAAGCTACTTCCCGGTAGATAATAACAGTGAAAATTGTTTGGTAGTCTTCAAATTTCGTTATTATACTTTCAATGGGATTCGTATAGAAAATTGCATCGTTTAACTTTCCAGAAAGTTGAGTTACACAGAGTAGTGGAATTGAGCGTCGCAACTTGGATGAACGAAAGATCAACCCCAACGGAAATTAAGCGATTAAATTCGCCAGAACGAAGGATAATTAATCCAACCGAGTAACAAACAGATTCAGCGTTAAATGTCGCCCTAATTGATCCCTGGACGGAGCCAGCAGAGTTTCTGAAAGGAGGACCAGTTGGCCCAGAGTCGGAGCAGCCAAAAAAGAGAGACAAACCAGGCGGCCACGGCTGGAGAATACTTCTCTATGAGCGATTCACAGAACGATGGAAGAAATTTGAAGGCATAGAGAGAGAGAAAGAGAAAGAGCGAGAGGGAGAGAAAGAAGAGCGTGGCGGAGGTTGACGGCTTTTCAGGTCCGCTAGAAATGCCCCGAACGTAGTCGGCGTATAAACGTGGCAGGGCTAATTTAGACCGACTGTTCCGTGAAATTACCAGGGCTCACGTGTAATGAGAGGGTGAACGAGGGCCAGGGTATCCGCAACCCTTGGACAGTGGCCGGCTAATCACGACCGCTCGTTAGCGAATTGAATGCGCCTCGAATCGTATCCGATCGAATCCGCGCCGGCTAGAAAGTCAAAGAGCTCCTCCCGTATCCTTTTAAAAAAGAACGGACGATTCCTGACAAAATTTCGCACGGTCTCCTCCGGTGCTGTCAGCCTTTCGAAGGATCACGCGGACCAAGGACACACCTGAGAGAAGATCTTTTCTACACGTTGAATCCGTTCGTCCTTTGTCACGCGATACAATAACAGAAAATCGTCCGGTCAAGCTTTTCAACGTATCTCTATCTCGTAGAGAGATATAGAGGTTGATAGAAGCGATTCTTTTAATTGATTTATATCGTACCGAGTGAAGTTGTCTGTACGAGCTAGAATTTCTCAGAGAGAGAGAGAGAGAGAGAGAGGGAGAGAGGAAATTTGTCTAAGAAATGGTAGAACGTGTCTGATAGGAGGCGACAGTCTTCGCGGACGAACGAATCGCGACGATTGTCGGCGACTTAATGGACACCCTATATTTGCTCATTAACAGACCCTCTGTCGCGAATCCCGAGCACTTCCACAAACTCTCCACGACGACGGAGGAGGAACGACCGACGAGGAGGAAGCACAAAGGGACTGCGCCAGGGAGAAATCGAAGGATGAAGGAAGCAGGAAGAATGGGAGGAGGGAGGGCGCCTCCCTCATTAGGAGTTCTGCGAGAGGAAAAGCGATACGCCGCCGCGTCGAGACGTAACTTACGCTTTTGTGAAGGCGAGGGGTGAGTGCTGGGAAAATGCGCTTTCGGATGAAAATCTTGTTGCCTCTTAGCGCTTATTTGCCTTACAAGAAGAATCGAATATTTCAAACATATCTACTCTTTCATTTCTTTCATCTACTCTTTCAGAAATTTCTTCACTTATCAATATTTAACTTGATAATAATAAGTCTTTATTGCACATTTTATGTGCTGATATACCTCTTACACTCGTAATTGAATCGACCCTTTTTCCAATTTTTGAGGAAATGAATTTTTGTTCCAATAATTCCTACCCTAAAAATCGGTGAAAAATATACGTCTTGGATTGAAGGTTTCTACGTTGATCCAGCAAATTAGTTAACCAAATCTCCAAACCGTGCGTCTTGGCAAATCCTAAAAATGTACGCATGAAACTCAAAACCACGAAAAATGTCACTTGTCTCTTCTCTGAAATGTCTCGAATTTCGAATCGCGACATCGCCGACATGGAAAATACCGTTGGAGGAACAGGAAGTGAGGTTCGATTTCCTGAAAGAGGGGAGCAGTTCCCAGGCGGTTGTCATTCATATCGTATCGCCGTGGCGAAAAACCGTGTTCCCGCGCGTGTCCGTAAAAAGTGCGAAAATTTGCTCCCGGTCGATCCCGGTTCTTGGAACGTATTAGCGTGACCGGTTCACGGTGAAACGTCTACGATTAAATACGAGTCCCAGGCAGGCTCGCTTCTTCGTAACGGCGAGCGAAGAAAATCGTTCTGGTTTCTTCTCCTTTTTCCATCTTTTTTCACCTATCCTCCGTCCTCCTTCGCCTTCTCGCAACTCTCTCTCTCTCTCTCTCTCTCTTTAGCAACCGAGCATCGCTCTTGGGATCGTGATCACGACGCGCGTTTAGCACGTCGATTAATATACAAGTCGTGATTTCAAGCGAGATACTTAGAGAGCACATTAGATTTCATATCCACGCGCGACGATTAAATCTCGTGCATCGTCCCGGGGAACGTGGAACCAAAGTCATTGTTCCCCTTCGTGGAATTATTATCACCGGCGGTAATATGGTTTTTAGCCAATTCGCGGCCGGGATCGGATCGCTCGTTAAGAGGACAACCTCGGTTCGCATTTCTCCTCGTAGCACCGGTGGAATCCTGACGTGTGTTATATGCGCCGATCGTCGTCGCTCACCGATGCTCCGATTAACATTCAAATTTCCCGCTCGTGAGATGATTGATAATTGCTTCTGATAAAAAAAACTCTGCGCGACTGGAGAGAATCGATAAAAGAATATCCTGTTTGACCTGGCTTGAATTCGACGGTATAAAAAGTAGGTTAAATCGCGGTGTGTACCTTCTTTGATCGTTGAAAAGTGGAAAAAAGGAGCATATCGCGAGAAGCTGAAGACAATTCCGAAGAGTGGATATATCGAGAAATTCCAAGTACGATATGGTGCTTGGAAATTTTCACAAAATGCTACACGTCGATCTTCCTCTTCGTCCTTTCACTGTGATAATTCACAAATTAGCATTTCTCGAATTCTTCAAATTTCTCCAACTTCTTCGCTCCGAAACGCGAACGTCGACGAAAAAAAAAGAAACGTAATCAATTAACGAGTACGTCGAAGTGGACACCTGTAAAAGTGGCTCGACTCCAACGCGAGTTCTTAACTACCGAATAAGCGTACGTCGAATTCCATCGATTGCGAGCGTGCATAGTTCCAGCCGTACAGTCTCCGGCGGACGATTGTTCGAACCGCGCGAGTAGAGCGGAGAACGTTTGAAAGAAAGAAAAAGAGAGAGAGAGGAGTTGGCAAATTTTTCAGCCGCGGGATTTATCTCCTTTCTCATCGTTAAATTCACCGTATTTTACGTAACGTGGGAATCGGCGGAACAGCGAACAATGCGGCTGGTACCAAGTGTTGCACTGGTACAGAATCGATCGGTGAATTATTCATCCGCGTGAACGGTTCGTCACCGCGCTCTCCATTAATTACCCGATGCTACTACACTCGAAGGAGCGAAAGAGCCGCAAGTTTATGTAAGCTGGTAGGAAAAATGCCGGCGATAATAATGGAGTTACGTCGCGCGAACACGCTAATCTCGCGAGCCGATCGCGTTAACGCTTCTACGGTAACGAAGTTTACACTTGTCATCGTTTCCCTTTTCGTGCTCGCTCCTTCCAATCCTTTCGCGTTTGCGAGACCCACGTATTCCAGCTAATTGTTACGAACACCAAGAGCACACTTCTTCGGAGTAAACACATCCTGCGTTTTTCTTTTCTGCAATTTTCTGGAATGAAGATTAATCGAGATATCGATTTAATTGAGCCGGTGTTCCTAGAAGGATTTACAGAAATATTCGTAACAAGATGGAGATTCGTTACCTTTGAACGAGGTATTGAACATGAATTAATTATCAGGACACTCGTTACGTTCGTACGCAAAGTATTGTGTCATTTCATAAACTTTATACCGAAATTTAAATGGATATTTTAAAGGTATGCTATAAGAAAGGAATAATCGCTATAAAAATATAACTCATCAAGCGGAGCAGAGAGGACTCACCGGTCCGAAGCGTGCGAGGAATCCGAAGCGTACTCATTAAGGATCCATCCGGGGGCCGAGATTCCTCGATCGCATTTGCGTCGCGATTATCGAGCGCTAGGCGTACGTGAAATTCTCGACAGCTATTAAAATCCGTCTCGGATCCACTGTGGTGGATCGTCGTGCGACCAAGAGGAACCGGGACAACCTGGACAAGCTCGAAAAGAAACCGAAAGTTCGCGATCCGATTTCTTCTCGACGGATTCCACGTTGGATCGCTCGTTTTCTTTGCCTCCGCCTCGATCTCGTAACCCATGAATATTCATGTTGTAAACGACTTATGCAGAACGTCCGCTCGTCAACGTATCCTTGGAGGGGGAGCAAGGGGGTGCAGAAGGGTGTAACAAAGAGGAAGAGAGAACGGCGAGAGGGATCTCTCTCTCGTCTTTTTCCCTGGATCACGGTAGTTTCTTGTTCCACGATCGATTCCCCGTATTTCCCCGCTGCCCCCTCGCGCGACAGCTACCAGCGCACGTTCCTACGGGGCCTTTAATTAACAAGGAATCAATCAATGGCGGTCTTCATGGAATTCCGAAGAAAAGCGAGCCAACGAGTCCGGGGGACGAGCAGACGTAACCGGCTCGTGGGAGGAAGAGAAGTTTGTTCCAGGGACTTTCGGGGGACGAACGTCTTTTTTTTTTTTTTAACGATGACGTACGTTTAGAAGTGTATTATTGGGAAATTTAACGACCTACGATTTGTTTTCGAAAGAGAAAGAGAATTATAAGCTTTGTGGGTTAACCCATTCAGTGGTAAGATGTGCGATCACTGAGCTGAATAATTTTTCACTTTTTGTTTAGGTATTTAGACATTTTTGGAATAGTTATGGCAAAAACTGTGTACTGATACCGTCAGTAATTGATATCATAGAAATAAGAGAAACTATGGGTTTAGAGCGCTGAAAGGGTTAAACAGCAAACTCTAGCAAGGTGTATTTTACTCCTACGTTAATCTCAAAAATCTCCTACAAACTTATCAACAGCTACCTAAAAAAACGATATTTCATACTATACACAACAAAACACAAAGATCTCGATTTAAAATAACAATTGCCTCCTCCACGGTAATAAATGTCTGGTATAACTCTCCGAATCAGCCGAACGAGCTGATTAAACCACGTAAAAGGGGACAGAGACAGGTAGATACCGAGATCAGATTCGTCTTCCGTCTACTCCATCCTCTTTCCGAATTTCGAGGAGCTTGAACCAATAAAAATGCCCGACATTCCCCGGTCTTCCTAGCTGGTCCAGACCCTAGCACGCGTCCAGGACCTTTTCTCCACCTTCTCCGCGCTTTTCCACCCCCGTTGGAGGCGGCGGCGTGCACCAGCAGCCTCTGAGCTGTCCTCGTCGGAAAGCAGCGTCGGTATCCTCAGCTTGTACTTTCTCGAAGCCCATCAAAGACTAACCAAATATTTGTCGAGGTCCTCGTCGACCCTCTGTCGACGAAGGGGACACCGTGTCCCTTCGCTTTAAACGTAACCGCGTCCGCGTCCTCGGCCTCTTGCTGCAAAAGGGGGATTTCGTTTCTTGCCGGGTCTTTTGTATCGAATCGAGACTATCGCGAGGCGGAGATCGGGCCGGTGACGGGCCACGCCACCCTGGATTCTTTAATTTCTGTAATTGCGCGGGGGATTGAAGAACTCCGAAGATAGAAACTTCTCTTCTCTCTTTTTCTCTCCTTCGTTTCTTCGTTACGCCGAAGAAGGAAAGTCAAACACGATTGTTTCCCTGGAATTATGTAACTTGTTGGTTTCCTACCCATCGTGACGTAACAATCGAAGATTTTGTCTTAGAATTTTTAAGAACGAGATGGACCGAGGATTCGAGGAATCTCTGTTGTTTCAATTTTTACGTGAAAATTAAATGGATGATTTTTCCACTTGAGAATTAATTGTTCTCCAATTTTAAAGGGAAAAAATATGAACGATTGTAAGAGACGACTGTCGACAGGAGATCAGATGCCAAAGGTTCTACAATTGAAGAATGAAATTGCGCATCGGTTTCTTGTATCGTCGAGGGGAAATCGATTTTATCACGAAGAAATATAATCAACGTTTTAGCGTAATCGTCGAAATAGGGTCGTTTCGTCTCGTCTTACCAGTCCAAGGATCCTCATTATCCTTATAGCGCGGAGAGACACAAAAGCGAACGAAGAAAAAGAGAGAGAGAGAAAGAGGGGTGGCTGTGTTCCACGTCGAGCTCGAGAATTCCAGAGTCAAATTACCCTCTCTTCCACTCAATGCTGCCCTTTCGCCTCGACTATATTGGATTCTTAAACGGTGACATTTTGGACAAAAGTGGGCGAACAAAATGCTCCATGGAACTGTTCGTTCCGCAATTTCGTAAAACCCTGCCAAATTGGCCATCTTATCGTCTTAATCATTTCGATCTTCGATCTGTATCTGTCGTTCAGTTTCATCGTTTAATTCCAATCGAACGAAACGATCGATATTAAAATTGTTTCAGCTATTCGATAAACATTAATTGCAACAATTTCTTCTTTCCCCTTTTACTATTTATCTCGTATCGCACAAATCATGCGTGGCGTTCGTTCAAGCGTCTTTCCACGGGGAAAAAGCTGAGAAAGGTTACCCGTTGGTTTGTTAAGTCTCGCAGCGTATCCCTGTACGCCGTACGAAAAGGAAAACAACGGGGTTCGATTCGCGATACGCGCGTTCCGTCCAATATTCATCCGCGCGGACGTAAAAGTCGGGTGCAATCCTGTAAAAATACAAGGTTTTACCTCGGGAGGTATATCAGCCCCGCTCCTCCACCCATTGATGGCCCCGCGCCGTACAATAACATTCCTCTCCTTTCGCTTTTGTATTTTGTGAGTCAATTCGAAACATGAATCGTATAATAATTCAACGAACCTAAGGAAAACACCCCGAAATATTATTCGTACCACCTAGACCACCCCCATATTTATGGGAGCCGGGCTTAATAGAAAATGATAATTCCCGCTGAATTTCTTGTATCTCTTCCCTGAAATTGTATATTTTGTTTTAGAAAAGTGTCGAATTCGAACGTCGAATAATTTCATAAATTGAGAGAGACAGATTGAAGCGAAAAAGAGGAAAAAGGAAGAAAATAATCGGCTAGATGGTTGTTGGATATCGCCGGATTAAAAAGTTGCACGCGCCACTTTTGCGTAGAATTATATATACCGGGTGAGAGCGGAATAATGTATGTAGTTCGCGGTGGAAGCTGGGCTGCTTGCAATTCCAATGAGAAAACTGAGTGCTAGGTGAGGCTCGCTCTCGCATCTCGACGGATTTCTGTCTTCTCGCCTCTCATACATATTGTGATTACTTCTAAAAGAGGATGAGGGAGGAAGATGGAGGCAGGTCTGGTCAATGGGAAAAGAAAGCGCGACTTTCCTCCTCTATATACGGCCCTGATGAATATCAGAGACGCCGAATGGAAAAACCTGTGTAAATACTCCAATTTTTATCCGAACTTGCAACGTAACAAGGAAACGTTAGAAATTTGTGCTTTTTAACTTTTAGTGAAATTCTCCGGTTCGAATTTCTCCCATCTAAATTCCAACTCTCTTTCTCTCGAACCTTGTCGTTGCATATTTTGCTCTGACACAGGGTGTCTCGGTTACGTGGAACATCGAAATGGTTTTCGCTGCTGTCGAAAGATTCCGTTCGATTTAAAAACAGAAAAAAAGTGTCCAAACGACGTAGAATTCATGGCGAGAAAAGGGGAAGAAAGGTAGCCGTGTATTGGGAATGAATACGCGAACCAACACCGGATTAAAGTCGATTCCGAAAAGCGAGAGGCGAGGTGATCGATCGGTGACGGTAACGAATCGTTCCACGCGAACCTTCGAACGATCTTATCGGGCGGATCTTCCATTTCCGTTCGCTTTCTCGATCGCGCGTGCCCTCCTCAGCGTCCCGCCGCGCGAATTCCCGCCCTCGAGCGCCGCGACGACGCTCGAACCGATGCTAAATAGCAGAAACATAATTTCGTGAGTGCAGGGGAATTGCTTTATCGCGCGGAATAATGGCCCGTATTCACGGCCGGCCCTCTCATAACTCTCCTTCCTTCCATTGCACTTTTCGGAGATTGCACGTGGCATCGATTGAGCGAGAATCGAACCGAACGACGCTTTGCATCGGCGATTTTATTCAGGGGAGATTCCTTTCGATGCTACTTTTCGGGGGCTCCAATTGGAGTACTTTTTCAGGCTGCAAATTGCGCTTCGGATACGTAACTATTAGGACACCTGCCGAACGTGAAGCAAACATAATTATTTCAGTCATTTTCTTCTTTTTTTTTACAGCTTCTTTTCATCTCTCTGAATTTTAGAATTTTTTTAGCATTTTTATTTTTCGAGAACTTTGTACAATACGTAAGATTTACTACTGTGATGACAAGTGGTCGTCGATATCAAGCTCGTTTAATTAAAATTTCGAGTAAACAGTGATTATTCAGAAGATGAAAATCGAATCGAAATCAGGATACCGAAGAAGGTAGGGAGAAATTAGTACCAATTGTTAATTCACAATTTCACAGGTAAACGGTTAAGGAACAGAGGGAACGGAGAAGTTGGCGAAAGGAAAACGCATGGAAAAAGATACAGCAACGGTGTCGCAGAAACGTCTCGATAGAGATTCGACGAGGTATAAATTCCTAGGTACGCGCTGATGTATTTCCAGAAGCGTCGCCGCTCGCAGGCCACTTAATTACAACCGGGAATCGACGACGAAACAATCGAGGCTGAAGTCGCTACGTGCATGTACCGCCAACAACCGAAGCCGTTATTTAATTAAAGAAGAAGATCCCGAGAATCCTGTAAGCAACGTTCGCGTCTAATACCACCTCCCGTCGAAGTATCTTCTATTTGAGAGACTGTAAACCTTCGAATTTCAATTATTCATCGAACTCACACCTCGGCGAAATATGAGAAAACATACGCGGATGAAAAATTGCCAAAGAGAATTTTCCTGACTGTAACTGATGTTGATACACGATCGCGAAAGCACGGAGAAGAGAATACGCTTGTAACAACGTCAGACCTCTTTACACACCTTACGAAAAGTATCGAGGTCAACGTTTCTTCTCTCCCTTCTTCTTCTTTACACGTCTCCCGGTTAATTTCCTCGATCGAGAAAAACACCTTTCGAGAGTGTACATCTACCCGATTGAATTATTCGAGAGTAGAAATGCTTGTGCTGTTGTTTACGTATTTATCGATTGGTAATTCGTCAATTAACTTGCCACGTCTAATCATCGCGGCACGGTCCGACCAATTAGGAACAATTACGTACCGCGCAACGGGAGAATATTTTATCAGGATAATTACGTCTCGTAATAAAGTCTCATCCAGCCGGACACCAATCAGCGAAACGACCTGGGTCTCGACTGTAGAACGGGTAATTAAAAGCATTGTCAGAGTACAAAAGACAGAAGTGAGGAGGAGGTGGAGGAGGAGTACAAGACGATGCTCTCTCCTCTGCGACGAAAGACGAAAAAGACGAGAAGCCGGGAACGCGCCCTCAACGGAGACACACCGATGGGCGCCCCGGATTCACAGTGGCGGCCTGGCCGATTCGTAATTACAAAGTGCGATCTAAATCAATCTTGATTACACACGGGAGACGCTGCGTCGCCAATTTACGTAATACAAAAACCGGGCAGATTGCATGTTATTTCGGGACGATTAAATATAATCGTTCAATAATTATAAACGGGGTAAAAGCGTACGAATAGATGGTGTTCCTCGCGGCGAGGATCGTTACCTGCTTGTGCTCTCGTTCTTGGATTGTGTCGAGAGGGAATGGTTTATTAGTCTGGTCTCCAGTCTTCTGGTTTATCTCAAGTGTGTGCTTTGATTTTCTTTTCTTTTTTAATAAAGACAGGCTGTAATTTGTGAAGTATGAATATTGAGTATCTCTAAATGTGTAGTTAATCTAGATCCCTTTAACCCTCTATGGGCCCGTGTAACTTTCGAGTCACATACTAATATATCGATATTTTATTAAATAATTGAACTTTCTTCCACAAAATGGCATAAACGTCTTGTTGTACAATGTCTCCTTATTAACCAGTAACTTTCTTGATAACCGTTGTTACTTCACAGTTACAATATGTATCCGTTATGATAAAATTGTCGAAACTGCTGAATTCACTGTTATTCTGTATTTATATTTCTTTTACAGTCAAGAAAAATATTCGGCCCATAGAGGGTTAGTTGATTATCTCAGGTGTACAATTTTCTCTGGTTTTCCCCGATCTCGTTTCACCCTGTGCATTATTTTGCCATAATTTAAATGCACAGCCTGTGTCACGCCCAATTACATCGTCGTAAGATGAAATCTCAGACCCTTGGAACCTTTCGTCGTCGAATAAACCTCGCTCTTAACCATCTCTTACTTAGCGCACACGATTGCCCCATACCTGAAAGCATCCAGCAAGCTCACGGAGTCGTCATATCTTGCGGTAATTATACAAGCGTTCCCCTCGAATTCCACGGCCGCGATTGATCCGGCTCGCGAGGGCGAGCGTCGATTGAATTCAACCGAAACGGGCAATTAAAACCGTGCCGGTGGAATCCGCTCTGGATTCCATGCTGGAAAAGAGTCCAGCGGGGGCAAAGAAGTTGACGGTCGACGAAGAAAGAAGGTAAAAGGACGAGGGAGAGAAGGGAAGAAGTAAGAGAAGCTTCCGCGGTGACACGCGCGGATCTGTGATTTCACCGTGTGGGAAGCCTGTTCTCGTCTCGGCGGCGCATCAAGGCGAGACTATCCTCTCTCCGAGGGAAACAATTACTCCGAAAGCGAGTGCATAAATAAGGAGAAAGAGAAACGACCGGACAGTGGCGGCCACAATGCCCCGGCCGAGTGCTGACTGATTTGCATCGACTGCACGATGAGATGCGGCCCTCGAGGATGCAGTCGGTGGTCTTTTGTGAGAGAGAAGATCGAGGAGGAAATAGAGGAGAATGCTTGCACGTATGGATTCAACAATAGAACAATTGAAGCTGAATGTAACGCATTTTCTCCCTTCTGATGTAGGTACTTGGGTATATACTATCCAGGGTGAGCCAGGTGAAAGAAAGTAATCACATATGGGAATTTTCTCAAATGGGGAAACATGGTAAAAATGAGAGGAAGTTGGAGAATTTTCTATTTCGAAGTAAATATTGTATCGAGCTTACTCCTTGACATTCCTACGGTGGTCACAATAAGTATTGTCGGGGGTGGGTTCGAGTTTATTCGAAGTGAAGCAGAGCGCGACTTTTTACCCGCGGAAGGGAGAGGAAACGTGTGTCAAGGGGTGACTGTGGCTGTCGGCGGCTATTCTGGAGAAAGGAGGGCCGGGAGGGTTGGCAAATACGTAGGACGCATTCAGATCAGTCTGAGAAGGAGAACGAGGGGTGGTATAGAAAAGGTTTTCGGGACGCGTCAGCAAGAAACATCAAAGTCCGTGCCATTTCCTCCGGTCGAATACAAATGAAATACCGTACGTACTGGCGATTGTATCGTTTGCTCGTCGATACGTGGCAATTTCCGCGTGATACGTTCTCCTGAGGAAGGGAAAAAAAAAGGAACCGCCTTTCCTTAAGGACATATAAAAAAGAAATTAGAACAAATTACGCTATGCAAATATTAGAGAGCGGAACGAAACGATACGAAGAGATAATCTGGTCATTTTTCCAAGTTTCAAAGGACGAACAGAGCGAAGGAACTTTCGACGACCGGAAACGAACGGCTGATAAAGGAAATATCGACGTGTCGCGAGAAGGGAGCGGCGCATGTAAACGACACAAGCGTGGAATCGCGAAATACACCGGCCATAATACGCGAGACGGAAAATAGCGGCAATACTCTTGAGTGGCTAGAATGGTGGCCTGGGGGTCCTACGGGGATAAGGATTTGCTCCAAGGGGAAATACTCGTGCGAGTGGCACATGCGGGAATGCATATGCAGGGAACAGCGAGAGCAGGTGCGGTCCTTTCTGGCGCTTCCAGGGCTCCTCTCGCAAAAATTTCACTCTCCCTTTACCATTTTCTTACAATCTCCTTCACTCCAACCATCCAAACTAATCAAACTACCTTATCGCCTCTAGCACACTCGCTACATGTATACAGTCTTACAGAAAAATTCTACAAATGACCGAAGTTACATGTTCATCTCAAAA
Organism: Habropoda laboriosa; assembly: GCF_001263275.1. Classification (NCBI taxonomy): domain Eukaryota; kingdom Metazoa; phylum Arthropoda; class Insecta; order Hymenoptera; family Apidae; genus Habropoda; species Habropoda laboriosa. The sequence goes on along the minus strand of NW_017100161.1, from coordinate 3,101,594 downwards.
TGGAGATTCGAATGGAATTGAAGGGTGAATCTCATAGAACCCCTTGAAATTCGAACGAAATCAAATAACCACACATTTGTCGCATTCTCGAATATTTCCAACGTTTGTTCTCGGTGATTATCATACTTTTCCACGAGAAACACGGAAATTTTCTTAATCCTGCGATAGAAGAGGGTGCCGAAAAGGTAGAGCCACGCCACTGAGACTCGAGGGCCGTATAGTCCGCCCCTTTGCCAGATCAATAATACGATTCCTGTTGTTGGCGCATGTGCGACGGGACATCCCCCATAAGCGAGCTGCTTTCCAACCCTCCCTCTCCTCCGAGATGAACTACGCTCCCGAGCGCCTTGCACCCCTCCATGCAACATTCATAGCGCCATCAATATTATACGCGCGAAATAATAACCTGTGCATTTATTATGAGGAGTAGGGTGGCTGGCGTTGCTCGAGTGCCTCGTGAAGGATAGAGAAGACGAAAGAAAAAAGGACACGACGCAGGAGAGAAAGCACCGGACAGGGGATGATAAATTATGCGTGTAAACTGTTATGCAAATCAATTGGTCGCTGGGGCGAGAGATCGGTGAAAGTGACGGATCGGTTTTCACGGTGAATCTCGGAACGGAAAAACGCGCGACGTTGACGCGGAATTAATTGTACACAGGGGTGTTGATTGATTCCGGATTCTCGTTGCAACTGCAACGGGAAGTGCGCGGTTTAAATTATCGTTCTTGGTGTGTACATCGAGAAACAATCGATCGATTGAGCGTGTCGGTGTTGAGATTAAGGGTTATGCGATATTTCGAAAAGAATTCGACGAAGCCGAAGCGTGGAATCGAACGTAACGGTGTAGGTTGCAGGCAAAATGGCAAATCGATCGTCGAAAGGGCTGTTGAGCAAGGAGACCCGGAATTATTTAACGAGGTAATCGCCGCGAGATCGAACCGCGTTCCACGATCGAGAAGGGGCTGAATACCCGCGATATTATCGAGATACGATGTTTGCATCGGTCCTCGCGAGACAACGAGATAGGAGAGACGAGAAAGTGAGAGACGAAGGGAGGACTAGTTGCGTCGTAAAATCTTTATTACCGTCAGGAATCCCCGGCAAAAAAAAGGAACGATCCTGTCGCGCTTATGTAATCTCGGATCCTCGAATTTCCTCATACATATCCCATTTTCTCTTGCCATCTTTCTCTCTCTCTCTCTCTCTCTCTCGTTCTTCTTCCTTTTCTTTTGCGATCAACCAGAGAAAAAAAATAGGAAAACGAGATACATCGTTTTCACCTTTCCCCTTCTCGATCGTCTGCCTAATCATACCTACACGCACGCCTTGTCCGGCCAAAGCATTTGGTATCACGAAAAGGAATATAATTTATGGAAAGTGAACTACTTTTCTCTCTGTTTTCCTTTCTTCTCCTTTTTTCTCAAGCACGCACTTCTGGGGACCGGTGTTCAACTGGATGATACCCATAGCGGCCGTATACGACACGCAAAAGCATCCGAGAATCATTAGCGGCAAAATGACTCTGGGTGAGTTTCGCGCTTGGACCTTTCGGGGAATTCGAGTTTCGCCGCTCATAATAATCACGTATCGCGGACTTGAGATCGTGGTGAAATGGCGGGGAGGCAAGAGGAACACAGATGGGAACGGGGACAACGCGGGGGCGAGAGGGACAGCGCGGTGGAACGAGAGAAACGGCCCCATAATATAATTGCCGCTCGAACGCAACGAATCAACGTTTATTTCTTAATGAGCCTCCGTGGAACACGCGCTTCTTTCATGGTGGCTCTACTTTTCGAGAGGGGGGAGGGTAGGGATGGTACGAAAGTTCGTGCCAGCGATTGAAAATTTGTCCACTTTCTTCGAGAAATGAAGATGGTACGGTGTGTGTGCGTGTGTGTTTTTTTTCTCTCTTGTTTGAAGATTCGTTGACTTTGGTCCCATTTCGGTTTCTGGTTTATCCCATTTTTCATTGACTTTTCTACAGCGTTGGCTTTGTACTCCATGGTGTTCATGAGGTTCGCCGTGAGGGTGAAGCCGCGGAATTTGCTGCTGTTCGCGTGCCACTTCGTCAATAGCTGCGCGCAGCTCGTACAGGGTTACAGGTTTATCGACTACCACTATATCTCGCAAGGAGCGGCCCATGACAGAGAGACACCTGTCCTCGTGGAAAAAAGGAAGTGACTTGGTACATTCGAGAACAGTTGTACTAGTTGTAGTTTGATAAAACCTTTCGCCTGACAAAAGTATTCAAACTTATTGCTCTTTTCTTATATACCATATTTTTGATCTTTAATTAGCAGCATTCTAAACAGGTTTTCCCATAAAAAAAAAGATAAAGAGAATTGCATAAAGTAGTATTGGTAAATTGAACTAGTGACATTTTCCCAAAGTTTCATGTAAAATGTAAAGCAACCTCCGACGCTATATTTGTCTTCCACTTTTGTTTCCCATGGATCTCTAGCCGAAAAGGGCACCAGTTTATACGCGATGGCCCCAATTCGATGGACGAATGTATAAGGAGAGCAATAATTTCGTAGGGGTCGAGCTGTCTCTCTTCTATTTCTTTTCCCGCCGCCTCGAGCAGGGCCACTCGATCGAGCTAGGGTCATTTTATGGGATCTGGCACGGATCAGAGGCACGAATCTATTCCGGTTTTCCCGAATGCTAAGCCGCGCCGTGTCTACTGTCCCGTTTCTGCTCTTTGCATTCGCTCGAAGGGACGCCCACAGTCCGCCCTCGCATCCCTGAATAAATATATATAGGCTGATTAGCCCTGCTTGGCTTCGATCATGCGTTCCTTCCCTTTATCGGTTTCCTCTGCATCCGGGAGATCACGGTGACGTCAGCTAGACCGCGTAGCGTAGACAATTATTATTTTAATTAAAACTGAATTAACGAAATTCTACAGTACCCTGTCTACGATCAATAAATACTACAAAGTTTCCAAGAATTTCATCGATCCCTTAACCCTCTGCCTTCGTTCGTGAGAAAAAAAATTACGATTGATTGTACTTGTACATTTTGATGGGAAGAGCAAGAATTAAGTAATTGACTGTTAATAATATAATGCAGTAGTATGGCAGTACTCTAATAAAATGAGACATAAAGTACAGACGAATGGATTAAACGCGTTACAGAGTATCAACAATAACAGCTTTCGTTTGCAACACCAAATGTTAGGATAAACTCCAACATATGTACCGCACACCAAGCGAGAACATCCAGCATCCCCTTTTACATCGTACGGATATCGACGCGGTGTTTCCCATTTTTCACAGAGGATCAGGCGAATTTTCACGGGCCGTTTTCGGCCAGCGGATCGAAAGCGGGAGGGAAAGGAAGAAGATCGCAGAGGCGAGACAAGGTCTCTCGGAGTGGACGAGTCCTTCGGGACTGATTTCACAAACAAATGCCGACGATTGAACGCTGGCATGTCGCAAGATGGATCGCTCTCTTTGAATCACAGATTACCCGCCGCCTTCCTTCCACCTCGTCCTGCGAGCCTCCTCTTTCCACGGCGTCGCCCGTTCCAACTGCTCTCTTCCTCCGGCCCTCGTTCGTCCTTCCTTTTCTTGCTCCACCTCCTCTCATTCGAGGCGCCTCCACCTCCGCGGCCGGACGAACGGAAACGACGAGAGAAAGAAAGAGAGAGAGAGAGAGAGAGAAAGGTCCCTTCGAACTGGCAGCACCGGCAATTTGCCACATGCCTACGTAGCTGCCTCTCCTTTTTCCTCGGGAGAGGACTCTGCGTCAACGACAGCCGAATCGGCCGCGAAACTCGCCGATCTATCGGCGATCGGACGCGATCTCGATGACCGCGTGACGTTCAAACATTAATCAGTTAGCGACGATTGTAGCCGCGCTCTTTCTAATATTCTCTCCCTTCCTTCTTCGGATTCTACTGGCGAATCCTTGTGAAATCGTTCTAATCCTCAGACCTATTTATTAGAAATAAAGTTGGAGTTAAAAATTAAAGTGTATCGCACTTTTGGTGTATAAAGCAAAGGGTTTTGCTAAAATGTTTTTAAACACCTTCTTCAGAAATTTCCAAGACCATTCACGCACCGTTTGATCGACCGACAAGCCGTTCGAGACGAAGACAATAAGATTCACTGCGACCTCGGGAAGAGAATAAAAATTAAAGGAGGAAAGAACGTGGTAGCAGGGGTGGAAAAACGGGCGAACCGCCTGCGGGAGGAGTGAAATGAACTGTAAAGCGGAATGCACAGACTGTAAAGCTCGTCCCCGCAGAAATCCACGAGCTTGAAAAGAGAAAGAGGAGAAAAGAAGGAACGCGGAGGAAGGAAATAGTTAAGGGGCGTCGTGTTGCCCCAAGGTCCCGGCGACTTTTCGTCGGTCGATGATCTTTAAATTAAGTGCACGGGCTTATGACGCCCGTGTAAAGTCTTTCGGGGTGGATTTTCGCGAGCAACACACCAGAGTGAGGGGGAGGGAGTTGAAAAAGGCTCTTGAAACGCGTGGCGAATGCGGCTTGACGAGCAACCCCCTTGGCGAAATGAATCAAACGCACCCTCGCGATGCAGGACACATACATTAGGCTGACACGCCATTCGGAATGCTGACTATTCCCGGAGAAAGAGAAAAATAAGGACACTTCTCTGGGAAGGAGAGGGGAAAGCGGGAGGAGAGGGAAAAAATTATGTGTCGTACCGTTCGAAATGAGATGAAACTGAAATTTTTCAGAGAGACGGAATGATCAATTCTATTTTCTTAATATTTCCAAACACGCCGGAGACACGGCGAAGGAAGAAACGTGTGTCACTGTTTGAAAAAGTAATGGCGAACGATAGCTGGCGAAGGGAGAGAGGAATATTCCTGGTGGATCCATAAAAAAAAAAAGAGAAACGCTCGAGTCACCCCTTGAAAAATAAGAGGAAACCAGAGCGGCCAGATCGTACCATACGGCACAATGAAAGCGTTCACCGTTAAAAAATCATAAGGGTGCCGTTTTCCTCGCCTCGTACCCCCGGCCCAAAGAGTCGCCTCGAATCTGTTACAGTGGAAAACGTTCCTCGGTGTTCTCCGTTAGAACCGTGGAAACGTTCGGTCTAGACTACTCGGAAAGTGAATTATCCGCTTCTCTCGACGAGCAACTTTGAGTTTGAAAATATTCGAGTGAAAAGCGAAATAAAGAACGAGGAGAAAAAGGCGGAGATCCACCAGCGGCGAGCATGAAAGTGCAAAAGGTTAAGGGATTCCGGGTGGCTGGGGAAGTTCGTCGGGATGTTTTCGTTCAGGGGGGAGCGCGCCATCCTAGATGGCAACATAATCCTCGGATAGAGGGCCGTGACACATGGGAACATGGGGGACATCTTATCTTCATATTACACACGCGCGATGGTTCTCAACCTGAAGCTTTCTCTCGTTAAATATTTATCGAAAACAAAAAATATAGTGGAAATTCTAACAAATGTGAAACTTAAAGTAGAGAAAGGTTTATCCTTTTTCCCTTTCTCGGAAACAGCGTATCTTCAGTATGGACGGTGGTGATCGAGTTTCATCGATCGCGAAATCGAGATTCTATTACTGCAGAAAGTGCACACGCCGGTCGGTAAACAAGTTCGCCAAAAAGGGAGGATTCGCGTGGTAACTAGCGTGGATCACGCGTGCACAACCGGAAGACGGGTAGGACACGCGCACTCACACGTGGACACGTTCGGGACGATTTCAGTGACCGGAGGATGGTTTATGAGCCGTAACCTTCCTATCCGCTCTATACCACTACCGCCGTTCCACGGAGTAACGTGACTTCATCCCTTCCCTGTAAACTCTCCGTCCAATATATTGGGGTTAGCTTCCGCTGGATGAAACTATCGACGCATCGGAGAGAACTTTCGAAATCGTCTCTTAGAGAATTTCGCGTGTTTGACGAACAAACGGAGATGATTTCCCACGCGAGATCGCGCCGCGAAATTTTACAGCGAAACGGCTCGTAATAAAGAAATTAGGATGCCGGTAGGGGATGCGATAACGTACGACCTTATTCCTTTCTTTTTTCCTTCCCTTCCCTTCTCCGACTTGGGTATTCAGGGTTTCACGTATTCTCCGACTGGTCGATCCAAGGGGTTTCAGCTTTTGCCGTCCAGACGCTAGGGTTGGCAACTTTGAAGGATATTTTTTATTCATGTGACGTGTTTGAGGGCGCGGAAAAAAACACATTCTACCGATCGGAGGCCGAAGATCGAGCCTGGGTAAGCGTACGTATGTCCTTCCATCCTGCGAGACCTTCAATTTTAAAATCCCCGACTCCCCGATCTCCGCTGAGAATTTTCATGAATTAACAATCGAACTACGGCGAAGCAAAAACACCTCTGACCCCATTTACCGTTTATTTTTTTTACAAAGATAAACGATATTCTGTGCACTTTGATTTTCACTCTAGAAATATCGTGCTGTTTCTTTGTGCGAGTGTAAATTATGCGTTAATTGGAATTTCATATTGAAAACGTGTCCATCGATTCGAACAGGTGTTCGATCGAGCTGCGACGAAAAAAGCTCTCCTGCTAATTGACCGGCTCAAAATCGAAGGGAAGGAAAAGTCTGGGAAAGTTGCGAGACGCGCTGCTATTCCCGCGGGATATCAACGAAATTCTACGGATCGGGCTTCTTTCAAATATTTAACAGCAATATCCAATTTCGCCCCGCACGACCCCGCGTATATTCAGGACCGATTCGCGTCCACCCTGTCGTTCGATGAAAAAACAAAACAAATTAAAACAACGATTCGTTGCTAAAATTTACGAATTGCGAAACATTCTGATACTTGGAACTTTCGATAGATTCAACCCCTTCACAGACGGAGTACTACTTCGATTCTTTTTTCTTAAAATCTATCACATGGAAGACATATTTTCTTAGATTATTTTCATCGATCAATGTATCGATTCGTACCTTTTTGTGAATCCATCGTGCTTAAACGGTGAATCGAAGCAACGAACTATCCAGGTTTCTCTCTTATCGCGAGTTCATCTTTTCGTTTGTCCTCGTCGCTACAGTTAGATTGATGTAAGTTCGCGAAAAGGTGAGGATATCAATGACGAGACGCATTACGACTCGTCAGTTTACGAGCGACAAGCCACCCGGTCCATAGCTAGAACTGGCCAAATGGAACTTCTAAATGGATCAGATGTAAGAGTTAACACAGCAGCGAAAGGAAGAATTAGGTGTCTGATGTATGAGACACCGTCATCCGGTCTGGTTCTTCCGGCGAGGCCGTAAACGAAAGAGACATTTTCCTCGCATCGGTTTCGAAAACACGATTAATCTTGCCACACGGCCAGCCAGTAGGTAAAACGGAATTTTCCCGTAATTACCGCGTCGCTCGGTTGGAAATTCTCCGCTTCTTTCGCTGCCTTCTGCTCCATCGGAACGACCATCTAATCCGACGTGAAGGAAACGTTCCAGAAACGAGGATAACGTGTCCTCGAACGAAATTAGATTTTCGCGTATGTTAAAATTCTGCCGACAAAGTGTTCCGTCGAAGTAAAAAGAAAAGACCACAGTCTTGCGCTCTAAATTACAATTTGCGTCTACGAACTTCTCAAATTTAAACCGAATTTCCCTGAAAATTTTTAAAACTCCTCCTTGCTTAAAAAATGCTTCTATCCCTTAACCAAATACGGTAAAACATTCTCGCAATCTTATATTCCACCTGAACCTCTCACAAACTATCTATCTTAACCGTCTCTCAAGACTGAACATCGAAAGGGTTGATTACCTCTCCATCGACCATTTAAACTTCCGTATACAGTTGAGAAATACCACTCTACGCACGAACATCGAGACAAACCAAAAATGATCTCATTTCGTCCTTCCATCTGTTACCTCTATCCCGGCCATTATCCCTCGTCCCGTCTTCTATTCTCGTCTACTCTTTTTCAACGGCGCTAACTTTGCAGATTCGATCTCGCGATGCTGACGAGCAAACGTCTCGTCTAAGTCTAAGGGGGGCAGAGGAGGCAGACGGGCAGGGTGATGCATGTCCCGTGTACCAGGGGGTGTTGCCAGGGTTGAGAACGTGATCCCGTGACTGATCCGTGAAAGCGTGAAAGGGTTTCCACTCCTTTTTCCACCCCTTTATCCACTTTGCGAGGGACACGGGGGTGTCGCGAGGCGACGATCAATCACTCTGCGCCATCGTCCACCGATGCACCCCTTTCCTAACGCGAGCTAACGTTGCTCTTCGCCACCCGTCCTACCCGCCTATCCCCCTTGCCCTGCCGCTATTCACATAAAGGGTTTCCAGCGATATGGCCAAACGAACATCCCACCTCGTCCGCAAATACACTCCCCTTCCCTCCTCTCTTTCCAGAGTCCTGCGATCTGTCCACAATCGAGACGGCGGTGGTTGTTTAACGTTGCCTCGATCAGCCTTCGTATATTTCTATTCCACCTTTTTTTCCACAATCGACAGATTCATTGCGATACGCTGCAGCTCGCGGGGAAGATTGATGATCGCTGGTAAACCTCTCTCTCTTCCCTTTTGTTTAGGGATTTTAAGAGAAGAGGCAATTTTTGATCCCTCTTTGATCGCACATCTCGAAATTCTTCCCGGCTTTGTTTCATCTGGTCGTCCGTTTTCGAGTAATTAGCGAGAAATCTCTGTGATACATTTTTTCCGAGGTCCTTTGTATCGTCGGTCTAAGTTTCTGCTACCTCTCTCGGGAGATAGAATTAAGAATTGTCGACGAGAAGGACACGTTGGATCCGTGTTACACAGGGGAAGAGCTAACCCGGTGGCTCGCGTTTCCATCGAGGTGGTGCTAATGGCGTGGAAGGTGAAAAGGGGTGAGCCAGTGGAGGGGAGTAGTGCCAGGGTAGAAAAAGGCGAACGATTAAGGATCGTAGGCTAGTGATGCACGCAGTGGAAATCGGTGTGGGTCAAGATACAATCCAATGCCGCTTTTACGGTCCATGTCCATGTCGGAGGATACTAAAACTAATGTATTCATGAGATAATTATTTCTTGCATTCATTACGGGGCTGTAAAGTTTTTATTGGCCCCGGAGCTGGCCTCGCAAAGCACGGGGCACCCTTACAAAGTAGAGGCAACACGGATCTACCTTAGAGCCACTGCCTCGCTCTCTCTCTCTCTCTCTCTCTCTTTTTCACTCTTTTCCTTTCCTCAACTCAAGATTCGTCTTCCCCTCTTTCTCTCTTCCTCTTCGTTTACGACACACATTTAAGGACAGTCCTTAGAACGCGGATCACACGGTCGTATCGATAACCGAAACTCCTACCGGCGAACGCGATATCTCCGTTGCTAAAAGCATTCTTTAATAATATTTAACGACGGACCATGGAAATTTAATGCTCGCCCCCTCGAGAACGGGGCCGAGAAGAGAAAACGGCCAGCCATAGAGACTCGTGATCGCCACGATTTTACAGTTCTCTTCGCCTGCTGGTGTTTCTCTGTCTATTAGAGAGGACTATCGTGACGGGGGTAAAGATCGATTCGTTCGTTAACACGTTCACCTGCATAATGATATCGAGCGTAAGTTGAAGAAGAAAAGAACGTTTCGTGGCGGGTTTGAATCCTCTCACGCCTTTTCCCGACGCTGTGTAACGCTGCCTAGCGCGACCAGGCAACGGCGAGAAAAACGGGAGAGCGAGAGGGTGGCGAGGGTGTCCCAGAAGGACGACGACGCGGACGGAATATCAACGAGAACGGTAGCAACGTGCGCGACAAAGGGCGTTATTCCTTCCGGTACAGAAAAGGGGAAGATACATCAACTCCTGTGTCATATAAAAATGTGTTCATGCGCCACGTACTAGGAATAAAAAGCGTCGGAGAACGGTTCGAGGAGAGCTGACGAAATTGAAGGACATATCCTGGACGTTACCGAAACGATCCTCTTCTTTTTTTTCTCTTGTTAAATTTCGGAAGAACAGAAGGTAAGGAAGAGCGCGGAGAATCGGCGAAGGAAGAAAGGGGGAAGAAGAGAAAAAATGCTGCTGGCAGGATTCTCGAGGCGCACAAAGAAAAATCGAACGACGACGGGGCAGAGGGAAAAGTAAAGGGCGAACTGAAGGCAACGCGTGGAAGAATGGAGTTGACGGGGCGAAAGTCATGAGGACCGGAAACGGAAACGAAGCTCGTCGTTATACACCGACGTGACGTCACACGTCGAAGAAGAGAATCACGGATTTCCTTGTAGAATTCTCCTCCACTCCGGCGGGATATTATTTATAAGATGAGAAAGGATAATGTTTCAAATGTAGATAAACTTGGCCGTTCCGAAAGGTGAAACGAAAGAATGGAGAAGAGAGGAGAAAGGAAAAGACAAAGGAGGGAAGAGAGGAGGAGGATCGATGCAAAGGGAAGAGACGTCAGGATTTGGGATTTTCGCACGTGTTTCCAGCTCCGTTCACGCGATTCCCGTAATCCCGTGTGGCCGTTCTCCCCTTCAGAGAAGAGGCAGCACTCGAGATTTCTTTCTCTGTGTAAAAGGAAACGGAATTGAAATCGGCTTTTCGAAATTGCGCGCCAGCCCCGTGGCCTAGCTCCCCGGAGAGAGAAATGCAAACACGGCTTTGCTGAGCGCGCAACTCGATCGAGAAATGGGGGGGGGGGGGGGGGAGGAAGAGAGGAAAAGGAAGAGAAAAAAAGAGGACGATCGCAGTGGATTTACAAGGGTACCGAGAAGGGTGGAATGTATCGTTTGCCAATGCCGGGATGACCCTCGGATCTCGGGCCGAGAGCAAACCGTCTGGCAAGCTTCTTCCCTTTGAACTTGAACGATCCCTTTAACCAGACCGTTAAGAAAGCAGCCTTACGCGAACGGCAATTCAAACGGATAATTTGGAGAAAGAAAGTTTGGTTTTGTTATGTATCGATGAATACGGCTATACTCGTCGGGTACGGATATAAGTGATAATGACGATTTCTACATCAAGGCTTGCGTCTTTATACGCGATTGAAAGTTCATGAACGAATTGTTGATTATGATAATCTTTAATATGTTCTTTTTGTATGTTTTAACTAAAGTTTCGAGGATCTCTTCTGTAAATTGTTAGGAAAAACAATGGATTTTAAAGCTGTGGCGAAAGTGTCGGTGGAAAAGAGTTCGTTAGAAAAGAATTTGAATTTATATCGCTGTTTCGTTCTTAGAAAAGATTTATTTAAATCTATCTCGTTCCTGTCACTCGTTAATGTCTGAAGGCACAAGTTCACATTTGAAAAGAGAGAAATCTCTATTTGACCAATGGTGGCGCCCTCCTGCGAATATCCGTAGAATTGAACTGCGTGACTTTCGTTATTTATGAAAAATTGTAGTCGTTCAAAAAGTGCAATTATTGGAAAAGAAGTGCAATTAAAATTAAGTAGCATCACGAATAAAGTTGTGCTTTTTTCTTAAAAATTAATGAACTTACCTTCTCTTACTTGGATGGTTTTGATTTACTGAACATCACTGACACTAATTCATACATGACAATTTAATTATTCTATTTGATCAGCCTATTTGTTCAATTTCTTACACGAATTTATTAAAAATATTTCGCACCGAAGAGACATTCCTTTTCAAGAAGGAACACCGAAACATGCAATATTGTAAAAAATATTGTAAACATACAAATTAAGGTAAAAAAGAATAAATAAAAAGAATATTCTTTACTTTTTCCTATTTAAATAAATATATTCAGGTTGAAAATAAATTCTACTTATTGCTGATTCTTGAAAAATAGAAATACATACAACATACTACACCATATCTTTTGCAACTTATTATAGAGATGGAAAAAAAAAATAAAAGATATAAATCACACTGAAACACTAGAACTTTTGTATATTCTACTTTATTCTTGACATAAATTAAATATTACCGTATAAACTAAAAAAAAATACATGTGGGAAAATTATTAAATATAAGTAATCTTCAAGTTTTGTCACATATTAACACATTCTTACACGTTATTATTGTATTTACAAATGCAACACATCACTAAACCAAATCTTTTTACACTTACATCAATATTTAAGTAACATATTATGAAGTAGACTGTACGGTAGTCTCAGCAAAACTGATCTTTTCACCACTTGCTACGGAGAACAGCTACACCAGGGTATGTCCAATAGATCCCCGACCAATCATAGTGAAGTACCAACCAATCCCACGTAGTAGGCTCTCCGTCACAAATGTTGGAAAGGGAGAACAGCGTTTACAACACAGACTGTTATGGCTTTGAAACGGAGCATGCTCTATTGGAATATTCTAAATCCCACACTAAAAGGGGTGTGCCCTACCGATTCCAACTAGAGAAAAGGGAAGGGAGTGTATCTTCCATCAGCAACGCTAGAGGGTCGATGGGTTTCACAAAGCAACCTGAAACGTTAAAAAGATGGAGCATGCTCCGTTGCAATACTCTAAACCCCATAGTTAAAGGGGTGTGCCCTCCAAATTTCAGATGTGTATAAGAGAAAAAATTGACCAATCTGTAATATATGTCAAAATAAATGTTATTTTTGCTCCTATGAAATTGGTGGTATATTCTTAATAAAAATATATTGGCACAGTTTTATTTGCCTGCACAAAATTACGATGGAATTAACCACAAAAAAAGCATTAAAATAAATCAAAAACATTAAACACACATGGTCAATATCATTGCAGCTGCAACACCCTTTTTTTTAGCAGCTACCCCTTTTTTGGAATAAAAGGGGTGACTGGTACCCCTTTCAAAGGGGTTAAAATACAGAGGGTGACTTAATGTAGCAGAAGAAAACTTTATGTTACGTGTATGGGGCTACATTTGTAAGATATATACTAAAAAAAAAAACTACAAACGTTTTATATATAATAAAGTAA
>NW_017100161.1:3088170-3088444 GCF_001263275.1 Habropoda laboriosa | reverse complement strand
TTAAAACTACTTCTACATATTTCCGTTTAATACTCGCGATTCTTCGTGTACATAGGAGTTATCTACTACTTGATGATGAATGACTAAGACATTAAATTGACATAATATTATTTAAAAAATGACATTATATCATTTTGGAAATTGTTTAGCTTTAGTTTATGTTCCATATTACCTCATCTATAAATATTCAGGCTTGTAAGTACGGCGTAACTGTGTCTAACCTATTTGCAATTGTTGCTTTCAATTCTGTTTCTATTTTATTCTTATTTTGATA
>NW_017100161.1:3087278-3087950 GCF_001263275.1 Habropoda laboriosa | reverse complement strand
ATTTGGTGTATGTATTTACATTGTTAATTCACTTGTATTCATTAATACAAAAATATTAATTCATACTTTTTTAAACAAAATTATCTTTGCAGGAATTTTTAAAGTCTTCGATAGACGTAGCTGATTTGGTAGGAATATTGATAGCATTAAATAGTATACCTGGTAGAGGACATGCAAAAGTTTTAACTGCTGGGGTTGGATGGGCAGGAGCTGAATTATTACTCACCAGATTTCTCCTATTGTGGGTAGGAGCAAGAGGTGCAGAATTTGATTGGAAGTACCTTCAAAAGAGTCTTGAATCTAACATTAATTTAGTAAGTAATACAATATTATACTGTCTACAAGAATACTTTGTATTAAAAACTTGTTTTTTAATGTACACAGGTACAACATATAACCACAGCAACACTTGTATGGTTATGGTCAAGGCATGATTTAGAACGAAGTTTAGTTCCTGTAGTGATTGGTATGCTTATACTTACAATCTACAGGCCACTTATTTTGGATTTTCTTGTACTACTTTCTTTAACTGGACCATGGTCAACTCTTATTGTTAAAGCTATTACTACTTTTGTTGTGGGTATTACAACATTATATATATATGCTGGTCTTGCTCATTCTATTGGTATCTTTTGAAAATCATTATATAATTTTTTAAAAATATTAATATTT
>NW_017100161.1:3078195-3083646 GCF_001263275.1 Habropoda laboriosa | reverse complement strand
TCTGAATTTTGATCTAGTCAACAAAATTTCTAACATCCCAGTTAATGTATTTTATTTATTTTTACAAAATCGTGGATAACATGTATGCAGTTACATACAACATTTGGAAGATGTTCAACAAAAGATTAAGCTTCGGAAAACAACGTGTATTTTTAAAAACGCAATCCCATGTTTATTTCGCATAAATCATCAAAATATTATTACTCTAAAACACTGTTATTGAAAGCTACAAAAACAAAAACAAGAGTATGAATTTGAGTACATTTGCTGAATATGATGATAAATACTTATATTTTTAGGAACGGTAATTTCTTAAATTTTTCAATTTTCGGAAAATTCTAATTACACAATATTTCTAGAAATAGAACTGTGTTATTTCTTATTATCACCTAATACTGTACATATCTTTAGCAAGTCTTTATACATATTCAACGCACACTAACTCTTATAATTATGGTAAATGGTATATATCACTTGTATTACCAATAAGCACAAACTTTTATATTCATTTCTTTATCTTAATTATCCATATTTAATAACATCTTTTAAAGACATCGTGCAAGTATTAATGTACGAAACGTAAAATAGTCCGTTTCAATACCTCTAAGATGGAGGACATTGCACTCTTCTAATTCTATCTCCCTCAATAACAGGTTGATTGGTACTGTGATCAGAAGAGTCATCGTCTGAAGAATCATTAGCGTTATCATCATCATCATCATCATCATCATCATCATCATCATCGTCGTCATCTCGATTTTGATCACTAGAACTTCTACTTGCATACATATGCTATATCATAATATAAAATGATCAAGTAAATTTTTAGAATATTATACAATTTATTTATCAATTTGTATTTAATAATACTCACTCTTACTCTTTCTGTATGACGAATATGTCTTAATAATATCCAAAGCATTTGGCTATCAAATGCATCAGATTCACTGGCAGTTTCTTGTGCTCTGCTCATTGCATTAGTTCTGACACACTAGAAAAAGAACACACATGAAATATGATGCATTTACGATAAAAATTTTAACTCAAATATACACACGTTTTCTAAATTCCTGAAATTTGGTGGAAATTCACAAGAAGGTACCCAAATCTTTACATCTACATCAAGTCCACTTGTTGCCAGAATAGGAACATGTGGTAAATTATTTACATTTTTAAATAATTTAATTCGATTACATACTATTCCTTGTTCATCTCCAGGCATCCAATCTACAATTGCTTCAGTATTTTTATCCCAAATAAATAAATTTCCACAATCTGATCCAGATATAACAAATTCACCTTTTGGTCCAAAGAAATTAACCCCTTTCACTATAAAATATACGAGTTAACATAATAAGTAATGCTAATTCTTGCACAAGACATAAATGTACATACCAGTAGCATGGTTCCTATGACCTTGATATCTATGAGCAAAATCTCCAGGTTGTGGTAACACTGCATCAAATAAATATATGTCTTCATCATTATAAGATGCAAGAATTTCAGTTCCATTGTAATTATATAACGCACAAGTTACATGTGCGTGATTGCTGGCAATCTGTAATTCATAAAATGTAAACAATAATATGAAGAATATAAGTTGACTTTCAATTTCATAGGATACAAAAGACATACCAAATGTTCGGGACATAATTCACACACTGGTGTAGATAATTTTCGTCGATCATATATTCTAACAGCTTGAGATCGTCCACCAACACAAAATTCATTACTTTTTAAAGGGTTAGAGTGAACAGTGTACAATTGCACACGGGAAGTACCATTTTTTACCACTAGCAATCTATATAATCAAATCGTTTTTATATGTTACAAGAAAGTGTAAGTTTAATAAGAGTTAATTGAAAAGCATACCTCGTTGGCTTCTCTTCTCTAATATCTATAGATAGCACTTTTGCATCTTCACCGGCAGATATAATCACATGTGGTGTGTCTGGATGAACTGCAAGTTTATGAGTCGGTGCGTAGTGTGCAGCTAATTTTCGTGATACACCACGTCTAATATCTAATAAACGTACTTGTCCATCACGAGCACACGTGGCCATAAAATTTTCTACATCAAATGGTAACCATTTAGCCTAGAAATTAAAAATTTACAAGATAATACAAAGTGAAGAGAACTACATTAACACATTTTATTACATACTTGAAATATGTTACTCCTATGACCACTAATAAAAGCGTGATGTTTCTTGCCTATTGCCCAATCCCATATAACTACAGCCAAATCATCAGAACCACTAGCTAATAAATTTCCTTTTTGATTAAAGTTTAAGGCATTAACACAACCCTATAAAAATGATGTAAAAATTATATCTTCATTTTTTAAATGTAAAGTTTAAAATATACCGCATACCTGATGTTCCCTAAGTTTGTACATAAGTTCAAAATGTTCTGCAACGTGTAAGGAACCATAATATTTACGTTGAAATAATGGATTAATGCCCATTTCACGACGCAAAAGTTCTGGCACTACAAACCAGTTTGGCTTTGGTCTTTCCTTTTTCAAACAAGCAGGCTTATCTTCCTTTGCTTCTTCTAATTCTTCTTCACTAGGTGTTGTCCAGTCTGTAAAATCAATTTTATCTTTAACAGTAAAAATGGAAATTACAAATTTAAATAATAAAGAAACATACATAACAATACATACCTGAAACTGAACTATCACTGTTACTTTCTAACCCAGCTTCACGATTCTCAATTTCCCCACGAGTTGCAGTTTCCTCAGTTTCTACATCAAATGTAATATAACACTGAAATTCTTTAAATGTTACACATTTCTTTATTAGCAATTACCTGGTCTCATAACAGTATCTTCAATAGTTCCTTCATTACGACTGCCTCCATTGTCCGCTGCGGGTAGTTTCTTACTACGACAAAAACGTTTTTCTACTTTACATATTAATTTAGGAACCTTTAGTGGTCTACATTCTGGTAATTCAAATGTTGTTTTTTTAAACTTATTACGCATACTTTCAAATAATTTTTGAGGTTTACTTTCATCTTCATCAGAGCTATTTCCAGATACCTCCATTGAAACACTGTTACCACTTACTGGACCTAATCATAAAAATTAATGAATAAAAACACACCACTGAAAAATTTTGAAAAATACTAAGAAATTCTTTAACTATCTTTTAAAATACATCTTTTACTGTTACTTTGATGAGTAGAAGAAATACTTGATTCAATATCATTTAATGAAATTGGAATATTGTCTTGTGAGGTGGTAGCTTTAAATGTTACATATTTATTTTTAACCAATTACCTGGTTTCATTTCAGTATCTTCAACAGTTCCTTCATGACCACTGTCCCCATTGTCCCCTGTTGCTGATCTTTTACTACGATAAGCACGTTCTTTTACCTTACGTGGTAATTTAGGAACCTCTAGTGATTCAAATTCTGTTCCATGTACCACCATTGAAGAAACATTGTCACCATTTACTTGACCCATACGTTAAAATTAATAAATAAAAAGCATATGATTAAAAAAATTTTTAAATATTAACAAATTCTTAGACTATCTTTTGAATTACTTCTTTTGCCCTTACTTTGATCACTAGAGAGAGAACTTGATTCAATATCATTTGATGAAGTTGGAGTATTGTCTTGTGAGGTACTAGCTTGCGGTGATATTGTAGAATGAAGAATAGAAAATGATGTTTCTCTCAGAGAATTTTTACTTTCATTTTCGTCAAATATATTCTTTTTATTATCTACATCATATTCATGACTAACCAAAGATTCAACAAGTTGAATTACTTCATTTTCAGCTTGAATTTCATGTGCTGCCTCTATTGCTTCAACTTCCATTTTTGTTTCATTTATACCAACTTCATTATCATTTAAGATATTAGCTTTGTGTAGTTCCATATCTTCCAAATTTTGTATAGTATCCTTATTGTTAGATGTAGATGGTTCAATATCATCTACTTCTTCACAGACCTTATGGTAATCTTTAGAATCCATTTTTTACTATGACCAAAACATAATTTTATTTACAGTAAATATTTAATTTTACATTTAATGCAAATCTGCATGAATATTATATTTTACAATACTCATTTGCATATTGAAATTAGCACTCAAAAAAGAAGAAAATTTGACTTTGTGAAAAAGCCAGGAAAGGATGAAATTAAAAGTGAATATTTTAAGCAGAAATAAATTTGTAAGTAATATGAATTCTCAAGTTCCTACAAATTATTTTAACTGCTTTTATCATTACATCATGAATCTAAAGTGTAATAAGATATAAATAAAATATCAGAAAGTGTAAAATCAAAATTTTAACCCACATAATTAAAGTCACTTCCATTTTCATAATAAAACAGTTACAAATAAGTAATCTAGCATATATTAATTTGTAATATAATACAACAATATAGAAAATCCTTAAAATTTACGAAATATTAACGTAAATGTAATCTTATGGATTTAATGCGTTTTACGAAATACGGTTACTATACATAACCATCGACAACTGACAGAATCAAAATAATCATTACACTGACCTGTCATCCGCGAAAACATGATATTATTTTTACGAATATCTAAATATACGAAGAAAACATTCGCACATTTACGTGTTACATAAATTTATTGTCTGTTCCTTTTTTTTTAAATGAAATTACCTGATAAAATGGCTGATACTTATGAAAGTGTCTTATTGTCAGCTTACAGTTTATCTACGAAAAAATGATCAACGTGATGATCCAAAATAATTGACTCATCTAATGCCAACGCGATTTTTGAGATTCAAAATGGTAGATGGAGCAGCTGCTGCGCAAAAATTTGTTATACGCAATTTTTTAGCGTATATATAATAATATAATATTTGACCATCGTACTAAATAACATAACTGTATTGTCTTACTATTTATAAATATTAAATCAAATTTTATTATTTGAAATTTATGATTCCAATTGAACTAGTAATATTCATTAATACCCTATGTTATACTGGAATTTAAATGGAACTGTATGTTGCCGAAAACATGTGAAATACTGAAATAATCTACTCACCAATCAGTTCGTTCAACACAATGTGCTCGCTTTGCCTGTTATGATACCGCGTGACTGAAAAAAATTGAAGAAAACAAGTAAAAGATTTAATTTCCATAAACTTGATAAATTTTATAAAGTATGAGATAAAACATGTTCTGCACAATTCCAATAAATATATGTAATGTTGAAATTGTAATTACTTTATTACAGGTAATAAAAATCCATTTTTACGTAAAAGTATTATAATGAAATGAACATAAATATTATCTATGTTAAATCTAATTAACATTTGCTTAATTTTGAAATTGTTTTTATTGAAATATTAATAGGTGTACAGGTTATTTTACTGAAATAAGAGTGTAAAAAAATGGCCAAAATATTGAATTTTTTTCGAACTATAAGAAATAATTGGAAAAAATCCCTTGTAG
>NW_017100161.1:3072745-3078121 GCF_001263275.1 Habropoda laboriosa | reverse complement strand
TTAATAAGTTTATTTTAATTTTGAAAGAATATTAAAAGTATTAATATCTTCAGTACTAATCAATTAATGAGGCAATATTGTGAAACTGTATCACAATATGGTGATGTTCCACTTCCAACAAATATAAAACCTCGCCATGTGACCATTATTTTAAATCCAGCTGCCAAGAAAAGGTTTGATCACATTTTATTTATAAATAAAAATTTTGATCACACTTCAATTATTAATTAACTATTATTATTACTTATAGGAAAGCTAAAAAATTATTCCAAAATTATTGTGAACCACTTTTGCATTTAGCTGGAATTTCTGTTACTATAATAGAGACTCAATCAGAAAATCATGCTCGAAAAATTATAATGGACATAGATACACCTACAGATGCCATAATAGTTGCAGGGGGAGATGGTACTTTATCTGATGTTTTAACTGGATTAGTAAGGAAATATGATTCTGATCTTAATTCAGTTAAGCAGTGTCCTATAGGTATTTTACCACTAGGACAAACGAATAAAATTGCAAAATCCTTGTATCATGAATATGATAATTTGTCTAATGTAAAGCAAATGATAGAGGCAACAATGGCAGTTATAAATGAGCAATATAAAATGATGGATATGATTGAAGTTAAACCTATTGAAGTATGTTTCTGTAATACCTAGTAAATTTGTTATTTTATAATGAATTTTAAACCTTACATTTATCATTTTGCAATTGAAGGACAATTCAGAGGAACCAGTAAAGTCAATTTATGCTATGGGATCAATTGAATGGGGTGCATGGAAAGATGCAAATACTATTGCTAACAAATATTGGTACTGGGGACCTTTGAGAAAGTATGTATATCTTTCCTTAAATACTTTTTAATTTAAATAATATTCAAATTAAACTTATATTGTCTAATATTATTAAACACTATACAGATATGCAGCTTATGTATTTAATGGTTATAAAGAGAATTTAAATCAGTATTGCAATGCAATATTAAAATATACACTTCCTTGTGAAGGTTGTTCTCGTTGTACTCAAAAGAATTCTTTACTAAGTGGATATTCTAATTCAAATACAAGGTGGTGGCATGTATTTATACCAAAAAATACTGCCACTAGAAGTATGTTTACATATATCTATATTAATATTAATATTAATATCAAAAAGTTACTGCATAATATGTATTTTTAGGTAGCATTGACTATAGTAAAATAATAAATGAAGAATGTGACATTGTTCATGAACTGTGCATGTCAGCAAGTGAACTGCATATAGAAACTTCTAACATAAACAAAACACAAGGTGTATCATCACCATCATCTTTAAAAATAAAAATTGGTAATTAAGAAAACAACATATGTAATGATATACAAATTGTACAAAAAGTAATCACAATCATGCAAAATTATCTCTAATATACAGGTCCAAAAGGCATTGATTATCTTTCTTTTGTGACTGAAGGCTGGAAACAAGAAAATAGTAATAAATCATTATGTGAACAAGTGGTAGAAGCAAAAAACATTAAGTTAACTCCCCAAAAGGTAAATTCTTGATTATTAAAATTCTCAAAAATTTTAAGTATTAATGTTAGTTTATATTTGTTGATTCATTTATAGGTTGATGAAAAATGTTCATTATACATTGACAATGAGGAATACGAACTAAAACCAGTTGAAATTAATTTGCTTTCACAAGCAGTAAAAGTATTTTGTTCTCATATGAACAGTTAACAAAAGATATGTTATATAAATAAAATTTAGGAATTATTTATTGTAAATATCGTATAAAAGATATCTTATACTACTATAATTATTACATGACACTTTTGAGTATATAAGCTATTTTTACATACTTTATAATACTTGTGTGTTATATCATATCATTTATCTTACATTATGACATGTATCACTTCAATTCCTATAAATTTTTATAAGGTACCAACTCGTAAACAATAGAAAGCGCGCTGAAGTTTATATTTTTATAAAATATATCTCTAATAAAAGTTTGATACGAAATTTAACACAGGTTTTAAGATTTCGCGGAAGGCATTACATTAGTATTGTCACAACACATATTTGTTTCACAGTCCTTTTCAGTAACTTTAAAGAAATTTAACAAAGAGAGAGCTGGAGTTTTTGGTATTTTTGATACTTTTTGCGGTTCTATAGATCGTGATCTGGTATTTCTCCTTGCAGGCGTTGTATGAGCAATAGGGCTACTCAATTTTTCTGACACTGTTTTCCTGACTTTTTGTTCATATTTCTCTCTTCTTATTCTTGTTAACCAATCGACATTTTCTTTGTATTTTTCCGGGGATACTTGAAGTAAATGTGGTGCTGTGCCATCAATTACAAAATTTGGAAGATTTAATGTCGGTGAAAAATGAATTTCGTCCTTTTTACTTTCTGTACTAGATGAACTTGTGCATGGTTCATCAGAGTCATAACCTCTATTCAATAATAAATTATTATCATTACTTGGGCTAAATAATCTTCGTGCACCACGATTTTCTAAATGAACTCGTTTTGCGGGAAATGTGATATTCTCTTGTATAGAAGATAAAACTGATCTAAATTTTCCATCAGACCATGATCCCCCCATTATCATTCGAGAGTAACTTCTTTTCACTGAACTACTAGTAGTACCTTGATTATTTTCAGTTTGATTATAAGCATCTAATGAAATAGGTCCAGGTGTAACATCTAAACAGAAAAAGTAATAACATTGATAATAGTACATCTGGCATGATATTTCTATGACTTTATAATTACATACTAGGTGTGATGGATTCCGGTGTATGTTCTTGAGATATAGCCCAGCGTCGAGTAATAGTTGGAGTAGTTTCTAATTTTAAGTTTTCCAGTGGATCCTTATTAAGAATAGTTTCTGCACGACCTCGTATTTGTACTTCTTCGTTATCCATTTTATATTCATAGCCAACTCTCCAAATTCGATGACATGAATCATCAGAACATGTTACAATCTGTAAAATTAAAAAAAATGTTAAACATTAATATTTCTTACATTGTCTTGTGTACTCGTTAATCAATCAACATTTTCTTTGCGTTTAAATTTATATTAAATTTAATGTTGAATACTTCATTATAAATATTATTAACACTAAAAAGAAGCATTATGATTTTTATTAATACTTTAGTTTCTCCAACACTACACCAAGCAATGCAAGTAACTTCTTCTGTATGTCCAGAAAGTTGCACAACTGGTGCCCCTGGCTTATTTGTACGCCAAATATATGCAAGTTCATCACTGGAACCGCTAGCAATATAACGTCCATCAGGACTTAAACAGGTTTTAACGTAATATGTACGATTTTGATGTCCATAAAATTCTGCAACTAATGTGCAAAGATAATAACACTAATATCACTTTACTATGTAATGTATAAATCAATAATGTTTTTTATTATTCTTATTTACTTGGTTTAGGATTGTAAGATGATATATTATATGCATATATAATATTATCCATACAACTTGCATATAGTGTAATTCTAGCAGGACACATTAATAATGATGAAAATCCATTTCTTGTACTATGTCCAGTATAATTCATTGTATGCTTAGCCAAGGGATCCCTTTTGTGTACAGAATAATTTTTACGCAAATCCCACACCTTTATTAAACTATATCAATAATATTTATTAGTATTATCTTGTTTCTTGATGCAGTAAATATATAATTGTACAAATAAACTTACCCATCACCAGCAGCACATGAAAGTAAAGTGAAATCATCTTGAAATGCCAAACCAGTAATACTTTGTGCCCTGGATGCATGATTAATTGCTCTACGCTGTCGTATATTGCTTATATTTCCAACATTATGTGCATTGGCAATACAATTATCTGGTTTAGGTTGGTCATAATGATTAGCTCTAATGTCCCATACCATTATAGAGCCATCTCTAGCTCCAGTTGCAAATACAGCTAAAAT
The DNA here is from genome assembly GCF_001263275.1 of Habropoda laboriosa. Classification (NCBI taxonomy): domain Eukaryota; kingdom Metazoa; phylum Arthropoda; class Insecta; order Hymenoptera; family Apidae; genus Habropoda; species Habropoda laboriosa. The sequence continues at coordinate 3,074,177 of NW_017100161.1, read as the reverse complement.
ATATTTCTTCTAAATTAATATTTTGTTCTCAGAATTGTCAGAAACATGTTGAATACTAAAAACATACCTTGATCTTGATAACGAAACACTGCAGTCTTAACACTTCTTGTGTGAGCATGAAAATAATCTATTTGTCTTATTTCAGAACCAGATACATCCCATAATCTAGCAGTATGATCTCCAGATGCTGTAACTAGCTTTAAATCTCCTGGCATCCAAGCAATATCAAATATTGCATTGCAATGTGCCTGGATGATAAAAATTTAGTGTACTTTCTTTATATACTATTAACAATATATTTTGCATTAACTTAATTTTATAGACAAAAGATTACAAATAGTACGAAATTTTTGAAACTTTAATATCATGTAATGATAATACCTGAGTTCCTTCCAATGGTTGATTTGATGTCTCTTTAATGCTTGTATCTTGTAAAGCAATCTTTCCATCTTCATTTGCTAAAGCAATTATTTGTTTATACCCTTCTGTAGTACAAAATCGACACGCAAAAACGGGTGGTTCTGGATTAAAATCAAGTGCATTTGTATTTGGTGTTATACCTCGGTAGACGTCATCTTTGTAACATTTTAAACGATATAAAGCAATGTCATAATCACGTATCGATGCTGAAAAAGTTTTTCATTCTTTAAAAATTCATGTTTTATTTTTAGAAATGAATTTCATACATGTGATATATTGTTATTATTTTTAATATTATGTTAAATACAACACTAAGTTTGGGTTTCATATAACCTGTCGTTTTATATTCACTACATGATTCGGTCTTATATTCGGTTCATAATAAATTGATAAAAATGAATTACCAGATCCTTTCTCACGTTCCACAATAGAATGCACTAAATTCATAATGAAACTGCATGAAACCAATATTTATTACACAATTCTGTAATCTATTATTCATACACGCGAGAATTGTACGCGGGAAAATCTGTCAGTTTTCCCGCACTTCTACATTAAGGCAATCTTTATGTAGCGATAATTAGCTGTAATAGAGAAGTATACAAAGAATTACAAATACTTTGAGAACACGACAAAAGTATAGGTCAAAGTACATACATGTTATGTTCGGTACTTATGGTGTGCGTAGTGAGAAGAAGTGACAAGTAGACGAATAAACGAAATTTAAGAAAAATTGTAAATCTAACATAAGTTGATTTCAAAAATGCATTTTTTCTTAAAAAATAGTTTTTTAATGAAGGAAGGGTTTACTAAATACGGTATGTAGAATTACTTCGTAATATAAGCACTATATAAAAATTAAAAATAATGTAACTACGATACATATGTGGCTTTTAGTCATGTAGGTGCAAAGTACAGAATCAAAAGTTTCAAATTAAAAATTATATTACTACGTGATATAAAGATTTCTTAATAATAGCTATCAATTAATATTTATTTGAAACTTCCCTAA
>NW_017100161.1:3070913-3072499 GCF_001263275.1 Habropoda laboriosa | reverse complement strand
ATTATAAGGGCCTTGCAAAGAAAAATTAAATTTCCTAAAGAAATTGTTGAGTACATTGTTTATGGTACAGTACTGCAAGAAGTAAGAACCTCAAATATTGCTAGAGAAGCAGCTTTAGCAGCAGGATACAATGATCGTACTCCTGCACATACAGTAACTATGGCATGCATCAGTAGTAACCAAGCTCTTACAACTGGTATGGGCTTGATTGCTTGTGGTGTGTATGATGTAGTCATTGCAGGTGGAGTGGAATTCATGTCAGATATACCAATTAGACATAATAGACGCATGCGTTCATTGATGTTGCAAGCTAATAAAGCAAAAACAGTTGGACAAAAATTAGCTCTTCTTGCTACCATTAGACCAACACATTTTGTACCAGACGTATGTTACCTTCTTTTACAGAATTATATTCTAAATGTATTTATTTATTATATTTCTGTAATTACAGTTGCCTGCAGTAGCTGAATTTTCTAGCAATGAAACAATGGGACATAGTGGTGATAGGTTAGCAGCTGCATTTGGAATATCAAGAAAAGAACAGGATGAATATGCTTTACGTTCACATACTTTAGCTGCTAAAGCACAACAGCAAGGATATCTCACAGATATCATTCCTTATAAAGGTAATTAAATATAAAATCAGAGAAAAGAAACAAGATGATTAATCTTAGTACTTATTTTAGTTCCAAATGTAAGTGAAGTAGTGAATAAAGACAATGGAATTCGTGTTGCAACACCAGAGCAATTACAAAAATTGAAGCCAGCATTTGTTAAACCATATGGAGGAGTTACTGCTGCTAATGCTTCTTTTTTAACTGATGGAGCATCAGCAGCTTTGATAATGACAGAAGAAAAAGCTCTTCAACTTGGTTTAACTCCAAAAGCGTATTTAAGAAATTTCACTTATGTTTCCCAGGACCCTGTTGATCAGTTACTTTTAGGACCATCCTATGCTGTACCACAGGTTATTAAATTTTTTGTTTTTTATATATTTAAAATTTTAACTCTCAATATCTTCCAAATAAATTGCAGGTGTTACAAAAAGCAAAATTGAATGTAAAAGACATTGGTGTGTGGGAAATACATGAAGCTTTTGCAGGGCAAATTTTAGCTAATTTAAAAGCTTTAGATTCTGATTTGTTTGCACAAAATTATTTGGGTAGATCTTCAAAAGTAGGAATACCAGATATTGATAAGTGGAATGCATGGGGTGGATCTTTATCAATTGGTCATCCGTTCGCAGCAACTGGAGTTCGATTAGCTACACATACCGCTAATCGACTTATTAGAGAAGATCAAAAGTTTGGACTAATTGCAGCTTGTGCAGCTGGAGGACAGGTAAAAGAATTAAAAAAGATAATTTAATTGCTGTTAATGAACCATTTCCATATTTCTTTTTGTATTTGTATTTTAACAAATATGTTATATACATTATAGGGTGTAGGTATGATTATGGAAAGGTACCCTGGAGCTAAGGTTTAAGACAAGAAACAAGGAACAAAGGAACATAAGTTTTTTGAAAGAAATTTGCATACTATTTTGTAAAAAAGTTATTTATATAAAATATATTTACAGTTTATAAT
>NW_017100161.1:3066428-3067237 GCF_001263275.1 Habropoda laboriosa | reverse complement strand
AATTTTTATGAAAAGAAAAGTAAAATTATTTAATATACTTCTCTATAATCTTTTTATTAATATTCTTAATTTAAAGCAACATGAAAGGGACTATTCTGTTAAATATTCTCTAACAGCACGATCTAAAATAGTCTTTATATCTTGACATCCACGTAATACACAAGCTTTTAAAGACTCAAATTGAGACAAATGTAATCTTTGTCCAGCTCCTTGTGCTACCACTATTAAACCATCTTTCAATGTACCATCACTACTTGGTAATGCAACAACAGATAAAGTAACACCTTGAGCACCTTCTTCTAGATAATGCGCATCTAACACTATCCTTCCTAATGTACTATCTTCATCTTGTAAAGATGGAGAGTTGAGTAATGTTACAGTACAACCTATAGCATAATTCTATAAAAAAAAATAATACATTTAGTTATAAAGATATCTTTTAATTAAAATTATAGGCCTTTTGCTTTATTTTGTTACATATTACCTTGATAGGAATTCCAGCATCAATTAAAGCAAGTGTAGCTGCATTTACAGATGCACAATATTCCCCTCCATCAACTTGTAACACTTCTACATAAATATCTATCTGTGAACGTGGATATAATTCTAGATGTATTATTGCTTCCATTGCATGTTTTAACTGAAGAGATTTTTCTTGCGATTTTCTGTCACCTCGTGGTTTTCGTTTACGTTCTCCAGAGGATAAACTAAATACTGCCATGCTATATTGACAATTTACTATACCTTTACTTGTACTTCTACCAGTAGAACCTCTTGGCTAAATAAATATGACATTAGTCACACCAGAT
>NW_017100161.1:3059429-3066407 GCF_001263275.1 Habropoda laboriosa | reverse complement strand
AAAAATATAATATTTAATAAATTACTAACCTGGTGAGGTCCATACACTGTAACAAAAATTTTATTGTTACCATGTTCAATGTAAGCACTTCCATCAGCTTGACTAAAAACACCCATTCTGACACGAATGTGTCTTAATTCCATTGCTCGTCTACCATCTGAGCGTAATCCATTTTCGTTTTCAAAACTTTCTGCTTCAATCATTTTTCTTCACAAATTTAAAAATCGGTGCAAACTAACCTATAAAACTAAACTACACTTGATCCTAATAAATCTCAAATAGAAATGCACATGCGCGTCAGTATGTTTGTAAGTAAGTTTCGCGTAAGTTTTTAAGTTTTTCGCTCGAATTTCGGAATATTTACGATCTTTTCTATTTTTCCGCATTTCTAACAATATCCGTACTTAGTTAATTTAATTTTCTAATGGAATATTATAAAGAATGAGTGTTTTGCAAAAGGAAATGGGTGTGGTGTGTAACGGAGATATAAATAGAGAGTAAAATATTATAAAACAATACTGATATATTGTAACCTTTTGTAAAATACATTTTGTACAATTATCTTACAATGAATAACTTTTTTTTTGATAAATAATTGCATTTTTTTATTTTTCCTCGTGTTGAAATTCTTTCTTTGTCTCCTGTAATAGCCTGAGAGTTGCATCAGTAATTCACACAAAAACAACATTAATTTTTTAATTTTCAATAAAAGTTATAAACAATTTCTAACTAATCCATTGAATACAAAAGTTAATTCAAAGCAAAATTAATAAATTAAGCTATCTTATCAAGTTAAATCATGTAACAAATTTATATAATAATTCCGGTAATTCTAATGCACCATCTAAATTATTATTTAACAAAAAATACTAATTATTCTATAATTAAAGTACTTTAAAATGAACCGAAAGCTTTATTTTACTATCTACATTATTAGTAATGTTAAAACAATTAAAAATTGATTATAAATATCAATTATAAACTGCTCACTACATGCAATTATGCTCTAATTTACAATAACTATAAATAAAAACGAAAAATTCGAAGAATTTTTATTTTAAAAATCAACTAACTTGATAATAATTCATTTCTGTCATTTCTCTCGATGATACATGAGTAATACAAGGAAAGGTGTAGGAGTAGATAAGGATAGCAATAGCGCCATGTGTTAGACAAGAAAAGGAATAGGGATAGACAAGGATAGCACTGGAGAAATCAATTAGACAAGGAAATGAATAGGGGTAGACAAGGATAGGATTAGACAAAAAAAGGAACAGTGATAGACAAGGACAGAAAATTTGAAATCCGAAACTAGCGCCATCTCGCGTTTAATGACGTGAACTATGATTTCTTAATAGGAAAACAGGATATAAACAGAGGTATTAGACAAAGAAAGCACTAGTGTGCGAGAAGGACAGAGAGAAAATGCTTCCTATTGGCTAGCGAACCGCTATGCTCCTCCTCCCAGAGCCTTAGCCACGTGTCCGGTGAAAAATCATTAATAACTCATTAATTAGGATGATTTTGCGAACTTTTAAAATTGAAGAATATAGTGTGAACTTTCACATATAGTTTTTATTGCACTAAACCCTTTCAGTAATTAGTTATTAACAATTTTAGTACGTGATGTCGGAAACAATACTGCATACCGTCAAGTACCTTTACAGTTTTTCAATAATTTCATAGCTTTCTACTAAATTCTCATTTAACTAACTATATGCGTCTGAAAGGTAACTTCTTTGGCTATATTCTTATATAATTTCTATTAACATATTCGGTTTAGTGTAAGAGTTATTAAACATTATATGAGAGATTGAAAATAACAAACTTTTGTAGTTTTGTTAGTATTGTCCTCACGGACATGCCGACGCCGACTGCGATAAAGAGATGCCGCGGCCGTGTCACATTACTCGCTTGCCTGGTTGAAGGGTGGTCCCCCCTTGTGGTGGGGATAGACCATGAACATTCATGGCGTAGATCCGAAAGAACTTTTATAGAACTTTTACTGTATACGAGACGGATAGAGAAAAAACGTTTACTATTGGCCCGTGGGCCGCTACGCTCTGCTTTCAGGCGCTAAATCAAGTCGGCCAGTGAAAAATCATTAAAATCTCATTATTTGCGATAAATTTGACAACTTTAAGTATTAAGGAACACAGTATGAGCCACTAGCAACTTTCTTATATGAGTTTGAAAGCAGTAGCCCCTTTCAATAATTACTTTAATAAATTTTCCAATAAGTAATAAATCTTCGAATAAGACTTTACCCAAAAATTAATCACACAAATCAACCATAAAATTCTACATTAATGACTCAAATTACCTACTATACATTGATATAAAAAAAAAAGTAAAAAAAAATACAATTATGAAATTTCAATAATTTAGAATTAAAATAGAAATAGAAAAAATGTAATATATACAAGATAACAACAGTATGTTTTTAATAACTATATATGTACAAAACAATAAATACTATGTTTTATGTATATTATTTTATTGCATTATCATTTTTTTAAACCGATCAGTTGGTCTTTGTTACATGTACAATTTCTACTCTACAAGTCCCAGTTTTTGTAACAAATCTCGTTTATCATTAAAATAATCTTTGTACCACATTATGTGATCTTGTTTTTCTTCAATTGTCATATATGGATTTTTTGAAAGACCAATACACACTAATTCCATAAAATATCGTATTGGTCCTTTAAGAGGGCACCAATTTTCCAAATGACGTTCCAAAAAAACATGTTTTGAAAAATGCACATTATACTCTTTTTCCATTCCTGCATAATAAACGAAATATATTTACGGTTTCTTAAATGTTTTTCGTAAACCTTAGTGAAATATTGAGTAATAACAGTACATTATGATCTTAAGATTAGTACCTTGCTCATTATCTATAGGAAATTTCCATAATTTTCCCTCTTGTGTCCATTGAATCATTTCTTCAAATCCATTTTTAGGAAACAAAGTTGTTATGAGCTGCAATTCTTTTTCTTCACATAAGTTCCATATTTTCAACTCAGGAACAACAGCAGGGTTTGCAAAATCATTGGTGAAATCTTGTTCACAATATGTAAACGCGTCGTACCTAAAAATTTTACATGTGTTATTTTGATCACAAATGCTTTAATTTTTCATAATAAAAAATACAACCTCCTTTTCTCTGTTTTTGTTTTATCCTTATCAATATTTTCTATTTTTGTTTTCTGTATTCCAGCTGTTTTAATTGTGGATAATCTTCCTCTATTATTTTTATAATTTCTTTCAAATTTAGTAGTATCACTTGTTATTTCTTGCTTTTCCTGCAACATCCTAATTATGGATGGTTCTCTTTGAACTTCATCTTTTCTTTCAGTTTTATTAATATTACTTTCTCTTTCAGTTTTATTAATATTACTTTCTCTTTCAGTTTTATTAATATTACTTTTTTTTTCTTGCTCTTCCTGCAACTCCCAAATTATGGATGATCCTCTTTGAAGTTTACCAATTTTATTAACATTACTTGTTATTTTGTGTTCTTGCTGCCGCATCCTAATAGTAGATTGTTTTGCTGGCTGTTTAAATTCTGTTTTAACACTTTTGTCAATATAAAATTAATGTAACACCAATATAACTTAATTAAATACAATAAATAATGCTAAAAAAAGTTTAGATACAAACATTCTATGTAATGCTTTGGAACTATCTTCATTTCGAATAGTAGAAATATTATCTAATAATGATGAAAGAACTTTCTCTCTATTTGGTTCTACCGTTGTAGTTAAAACATCAGCTGCTTTAGTTAACTGTTTTCCTATAATAAAAGATTTTTGTTTTATGACACATGCATCTTAAAATGAATCACAATCTTACCAATCTGTTTTCTTTTTTGCTTTTCCTTTGCAGCTTGTAAGTAATCTACATATTTCAACTTTTGCTTTAATAAAAAAAAACAAACAATATTAACGTATATTTTGAAAGAAATTTTCTTCTACATTAAAAGTAACAAAGTATTTACATTTTTTACATTATGTGTTAAACTAGTAATATCATCACTATTTCCTACAATATTTCTGTTTTTACCCGTTCTATTTTTATTGAAAGATTCAGAATCTGAATCAGAATCAGAAGATGAATCAGATGATGATGAATTAGATCTTAGTACATTCAATGTAATATGTAACCATCGAAGTGGCAATGTAATTTGAGTTCTAATACTTCTAAAAATCAACAATTAAATGATTATTTAACTTTTTGGACTTTAAATTTACAAATAATTTTATTTGAATTTAGGTTAATTTAGATGATGAAGATCACATTAACAGTACATACTTTGAAAAAAGATGTGTAGTTATCATTTTACTTTTTTGGTTATACTGTTATTATTCAATGTATAACATAAGATAAAATAACATAAATCAATTAATAAACTGATATATTACAAATTGGCTCTAAATAAATCCATTGTAGAATGGGCACTTGCCATTAAAAACATACATGTATAGATGTATTCTTAAATTCATAGAAACGTGTGCGAAACATTTAAGTCCAATTTACAAATTATGATAAAGTAGAAATCTTATTTGGAACTAACACATGTTAAATGCCCCCAAAATACTTTTGAAAATATTTATTTCAAAATAAAAAAAAAAATTTTTTTCTAAACTAATTTTTCGCAAAAAAAGGAAAATGAAATCAATTTTTGCATGGAACGAAATTGTTTCACATTTTCTAGCACATCACATGATTGATTTTTATTTAAAAATAGTTTATTTCAGAGACTCATAATGTATGAAGCTAATTTATTGCATATACATAACAATGTAATATATCTCTTATTCTTCCTTTTAGGTTGTCAGGTAAAATATGTTATAAAGAGTTCATGACATTTTAATACCTCTTAATGGGATCCAATGACTTGAAACTGTGAATTTAAGATACAATTATAATTTATAAATTTACATTTACAAGGCTTATATTTTTATAATTTAAATATTAAAATAAACTTACAGAATAATGCTATCTTAAATTTTAACGGGTTATAATAAACCCCAACACCGCCAATCAAGTAGTACAATTTAAAATGTAAATGAACTGAAACTTCAAAACAATTGTAGAATTTGAAATTTATGCATATTATACAGCAAACGAATTATAATCTGGCAAGAAGTTTACACTTTATCACTCTTCTTGACAGTTAGAAGATTTAAAAAAAATGGTTGATTGGCGAAGCAAGTAAATTAATATTACATACGTGCCATTAAAAAATTTAAGTGAGCCATATGCGTAATTACAAGGCGCGCTCTTTATCGTATTAATTTCTGCATAATTAATTAACTTATGCTTAATGTCTAATATGTTACTGCGATTGGAGAAATAAGTCAATTTAATGAAAGGTACAGCAATAAATTACGTAAGTGAATAAATATATATCAAAATATATGGTCAATATGAAACAGGTCCAATCATACTGCGATAGATAGAATTTTTTTCGTTGGACACATATAACTTTGGCTCTTTTTGCATGCCAGGGTAATAAAAAATATCAAATGTGTAAATGTGATATCAATCAAGACGAAGATAAACGGAGCATTATGTTTGGGTCTTCTAACGCTGATAATGGTAATTCACTTTTCTCTTCTTCGATTCGGGCATCAGATACTTTTAGGAACTTAATCACCTTTTCAGTAGCAGCAATTCCACAGCTGCTTATTTCATTCTAAAATACATTATTTGTATACTTAAGAATGATTGAATATGTAAACTTTTATAAAAAAAAAAAAGAAATATAATTAAAGATAATTACCGACGCCGTTAAATTCATAAAATTGAAGAATTTTTGAAGTACAGACACCATAGTAGTAAAATTGTTATCTGGAAGTCTACTGCGTACCAACGATTCATAATCCTAAAAATATATGCATTGTATTACTTTCTTAGATAATATTGTTTTTTAAATCTAGTTTTAAAATTGTTACCTTATTATCCATTATTAAGTAACCAAGTAAAAGCACTACATAGGCTCCTATTAAAGTATGCTCCATATGACGTCCGGCTTTTTGTAGTACTAAAACCAAGAAGATTTTTTATATTATACTTTACAAAATTATAACATCTTAAAGAAAAATTATACAAACATTTTGTAACAGTTTCCTCAATAAATTCTTCTTGAGATTTAGTTGTTGTCGATACAGTTTCTGTTTGTTCAGAATCTTTTTTACCATCTAAAATAGCATCTGTTTTTTGTTCTTCAGCACGAGCCAATTCTTCTTGTTTATAAAATAGATCGATTAAACATTCTACTCCGCTTTCTTCAGCTATGTTACACAAAAATAAACATTAAATATTAAATTTATATCGTTGTGAAAATATATAAAAGTACTATGTAAAATACATACCGTCAAAAATATTTTCTGTTGATGGGGGAGCCTTAGATTCGATAAGAAGTTGTTTATTATCGTCACATTGTTCCACTAAATTTATTAATAAAATCAAAGCTAACATCATCATATCAAAACGCTTTTCTTCAGGAAGTGATTCAGGAACGCGCAATAAAAGATATAAACTGCAATCTAAAACACCTGGTTGTGAACCTAATGATTTACTTCCGAAAGCTGAAATAAATACAAAGCATTGTGTTATATATTATAAGAATAAATCGTACATATTAAAAAAAAAGGATAATGAAATCTTACATTGTCTATTAAATCGATGTGTAAGATTAATAAGAACTTTAATAATAGCAAACAAACATTCTCTAATAACAGCACCAGTGGAAGTTTTATCACTTGGATCTATGGTTGGATAAATAGGAATTTCTTGTCCACATAGGTGATATAAATTTGCTAAAGTGCTGACTAAAACTCCATTTTCATATTTTAATAAATATACTTGATTTTCTTCATTCATATGAGTAACCTAAAACAAAATAATGTTTCAACAAAAATTTTAATTATTATAATTGTAATAAAATTGTAATTGTAATATTATTTG
>NW_017100161.1:3047300-3059011 GCF_001263275.1 Habropoda laboriosa | reverse complement strand
TAATACACGTAGACATCTATCAACTTTACGTAATTTATCTAATAATGGATCTGTCCAACCAGATTTTGTAATATCTTGGGTATTAATATGACGATGACAATCTCTGATTGTTTTTACAATATGTTCTAGACCTCCCAATTCTCTAAGTTCTTCTTTAAACCATTCACCAGCACGTTTTGATGTAAGACTAAGAAGTGTTTCCATAGCAAGTTGACCAACCTGGTTTATAGTATTTTGTCAAATATTTATTCATTTATTGTTTTTATTTATTTCCTAATAATTATGAAAAATATATATACTTACAGTTATATTATCAAGATTTAAATGTTTTGCATGTCCTTGAGCTTGAATATCAGCACACAACTGACGTACTTTTTCTTTATTCTTTAAAAGTTCTGCCCGACTAAGGCCACAATCATCGAGCGCATCTTTGTGACTGGCATCAGATTCTAACAAACTTAACATTAACTCTAAACAATCACGGTCTAAATCCATAGCTAAACGATCTTGACTTAATACAAACATCACTGTTGCTGTACATAAAGCAAGACTCTACAAAAGTATATAATTTCATTTAAATAATAATTTTCTTATACAGCATCAAAACTGATGAAGTTTTTGTATATTGTATAAAAATAAAATTTTATACCTGATCCTTAGTTGCATCATGAAGAGCTTTGAAGAATTTAGCAACAGTGCCATGAGCACGTACATGCATACGAAATGCAGGTGCCATACATTTGCTTGCCAATCTTATAGCTGAAAGGCAGCGAGTAGCATTTGGATTGTTTTCTCTTAAAGTATCTAATATATATTCAACATCGTCGTTAAATTCTTGAAATTCTCCACTTTCTTGAATTTGATGAGCTTTTTTTACATTTTTTACTACAGTGTAAAACTACAAAATAAATATTTAGTATAAAATTCTGAATACATTCCATACATTATATAAAGGATATGAATTATATAATATACATACACCCTTAACTTTCTTGCCACAACGAATACTTGTTATCGCGTCAGATTCATCAGGAAAACCTGTATCAGCTTCAGGATATCTTACAACTCTTGTCAGTTGTGAAAGATCGAATTCTTCTTCATATGCAACAGGACCTGTTCCACTATGTGATCCTGAAGCAATAGTAGGTGTACTGTTTCCAGGATTAGAAGTATCTGTGGTACTACATTCCTTATCACTATCACACCACTTGTGTTTGTACAGAGCTCTTCTTTTATTTCCATTTGTAGCTCCTGTTGAACGACTTTTAAAAATGCTACCCTTCTTAGTAGCAGGTTTCTGAATGGTTGTACATGGAGCATTTAATGGCTGTGAATCTGTGACTGTACTTGTTACATGTAATGCTATATCGTTTTCAGCATTACCACTTACACCTTCACTATCATCACTCCCAGAAAACCAATCTTGATCAACTAAAGTTTTAGCTGCAGCTGTATCATTATCAACAATACGAGTTGTTAGATCTGTTTCTATTTCAGGATCTGGTTCTGGTTCTGGTTCTAGTTCTGCATCTGGTTCAGGTTCTGCATCTGGTCCAGGTTCTGCTTCTGCTTCTGGCTCTACTTCTGTTCCTAGTTCTAGTTCTAGTTCTGGTCCTGGTCCTGGTTTTGATCTTGGTCCTGGTTCTGGTTCTGGTACTGGTTCTGGTTCTGGTTTTGATTCTGGTTCTAATTTTGGTTTTACTTCTGTTTCTGCTTCATGTTCTACAGTAGGTCCAGAAACTACCTCATTTGTTGGAATATCTATTGAACAATGTTGAACCTCATCTGGAACAACTGCTGTATTTTCTTCAGTCTCTGAAGTATTTATTATCATTGGTCTTGTTTGCATAGGATCAGAATCACTTGACAGTATATCAATTAGTTCTTGAGTTGTGGTTGGCAGTGGTTGATCACGCCCAATTAATGGTTCAATTGCTGGTTTGCAGGAGTATGTTGAACCACAATCAGTCTTAACAATATCATAATGAGATATTAGTGTATTATTGGAATCAGTAACAGACTTTCTAAGGGTTAAAGAAAGACCAGAACTATGTGAATTAGGTGTTATTGGTGCTGTAGACACAATAGAAGATGTTGTTGTTAAATCTAAATGCAAATTTTTTGCTCGACTACGAGTAGTTCTGCGCATTTCTGAATTTTCTAAAGGTATTGATACAGTGGAAATAATAGGTTCATGAGAACGAATTGTTTTTTGATCAGATTTGAGTGTATCCATATTAAAGTTTTTACGTTCCACATCTACTTTTGTAGGACTAGCAAGGGGTGTAGAAATCCTATATGTTTCAGGTTCTGGCTGTTGAGTGTTTTGCACATTTCCACAAACCAGTCGTGCAGTGCCTTTACATATTCTCAATACAATAGGAGGTTTTCCTTCTTCTCTAATAGGAGGATCATTATTGGTTCCTTCTAAGGTATCTGCTACTTTCTTAGCTGGAGCATTTGATACTTTTGTTAAAGATTGTTTTGATGGTGGTTGTGGAGAGGTTTTTTGAGCACGAGCTCTACCATAATGTGAATCAGGTACTTGTCTGTATATTGCCACATCCTGGCGAGATTCTTCTATTGAAGGTGGAACATTTCTACTTTTAAAAAATTTCTTAGGTTTAACAACTGGTGGTGCAACATCTGGTTTATTGTCAGGATCAGTTTCAAATGAAAATGGGTCTTTTCCAGAATTTACACGATTTACATTCTGATTTCCATAATCAAGCTTTATTCTTTTTGCACCAAATGTATTATGAATATCATCTCTTCTTCCTATAAATAAAATTACATTATTATCATTTGATAAAAGTAGATGTTGCAATATCAAATATTATAAATACTTTTACACATCAGTTTTACAAAGAAAGATTATAATCCTGTGAAAGATTTTTTACCTGTAGTAAAATTATCATTTATGCGAATGCTATAGTTAACAAACAATGTTAAATAGTTCTGTCTTTTAAATAAAATCATATTTCTAAAAGCAAAATACTTTAAATATATAGAATAAAGCAAAATCTTATTTTACTTAATATCTTTCAATATTCTTGTTAATAGATGTTAAGTACATGTTTAACATTAATTTATTAGACATAAATGAATGTGCGTGATACGCACAATATACAATTTATATTTACAAAGAAAGTGCATACCATTGATATTCGTACTTCTGATAGATGTAAAGGATGTTTTTTTATTTTCCCTAAAAAGCTTATCAAATTGAATACTCCCAGGTGTCACACTACTGACTTTACGACTGTAAGATTTTGTGTAACTACGGGACGTCATGTTGTATTCTTCAATATTTTAAAAGTGTTCCACATCTCAAAAGACACAAATAACAATATCTCTCTTCATCTTTTAAACTCAAGTACATAGAAAATAAGCTTTGACTGTTTGCACACTTGCAGAGAAGTGCTATGAGGAAAAAAAACTTCAATGCATCGGAACGTTGTTCTCGTCGATTATTGAAAACTCGAAAGAAAAAATCAAGAAGCAATATCTTCGGAACATATGAAAGAAACAAACGCCATGTTTCATTTGCTATTTACCCCGATGCACAAATATACGAAACTAACTTCAAATTCAATTCATATTCGAAAACATTGCCTTTATGTTAATTATTCCCAATTTTGTATTTGCACTTAGCTCTTATTATTATAATTTTTATATGTCTGCATAAGTTCAACTAGAAATATTAGTCATAACATGATCTTGAGCCATCTGTCGATGTTTTTCGTTTCAAGATTTAGATACATACCATACACAAAAAAACGAGTAATACAATACACAAGATTGTAATACTTGTCGTCCTACCCAGTAGGTAGAGCTAAAGAGCTGTCTTCTATCTTTTTTCTACCTTACCGGTAGGAAATCGTCCAATCAAAATTTATTTTATTTAATGAATGAAATTACTTATTCTATATTTAGATTTTAGATTTAGAAATATACAATTCTTATATAAAGTTTTATCTTACATATATACAATATTTATTACCAATTTTTAGTTTTATTATTTCATTCTATATTTATTCAAAATTTTTAAACTCGTTCTACCTTAAAAGATTATTTAAATATAATACATCATGATCATTTAAAAAGAATTATTTTGATTAAATAAGAGTAAAACTTACTTATAATTCATAATTATGAAATATCGTTTAAAATAATTCATAATTTAATATCGAAATAAAATGTTTACAACTTTATAAAGTGTTCAATAATTTAAATATTAGATGGGGACATTTTTGTGGGGGAAAAAAAGCGCTGTTACGATCTATAAAATATAATGTATGATAGCCAATAAAAATCGTATTCAGGAAGCTTGTTACATGGCGGTGTCAACCTGTCAAATAGTATTCGCAACTGACAAGCTTTGCACACATTTATATATATTTTACAATGCTTATTGCTTTAAAAATTATATATAATTCTGCACTTAATTGTGCTGTTTTTACCTATACCACATGAAATTAAACATTTTCTAATTAAGGTTAAAAGAATACACCTAAGATTTTACTTTGTCTTTGATAATTCTTAGTTACAAGACATTAAAGTGTAAAGTAACCTATGAATTTAGGCGTGTTTAACAGAGTTAATCTTAAGGTAATTTATCATAATATAATGCTGTTTTCCTATTTTTTTTTATTAAAAATTCATATTTTAATTAATATGCTTATTTAGGATTCCCAAGGAGGAATGTATTCCGAATGGGCTTCTCTAAGTATTTTAATTCAACAAGGCTCAGAAGAAAGCCAAAGTGTTCTAGAGAAATTTTCTCCTGGAGCAGGAAAAGAAGTTGCTTTATCTATTGTACGTCAACTGGCTGCAAATCTTGGTATTACACAAGCAGCTGAGCCTAGTCCATTATGTACAGATAAGGAAGTACAATGGTGTATGGAAGTAATATGTTTTGGGTTATCATTACCCCTAGCTGAACATGATACTGTTAGAGATTGTGTTAATGTATATTGCGAATGGTTATCTGCATTATATTCTACACCAAAGATTTGTGTACCTAGACCAATTGTAGATGATCCCAATTTTTATGCCAGAAAAATAATCAGTCACTTTCATAATTTGTTTGTTCCACGAAAAGGAGAAGGTAAATAAATCATTTTTATCTTTCTTCTCATTTCTTTTTTTTTATAATATCTAATATGAATGACTATCATAAAAATGAAGAGTTTATTAATGTTTAAATCTGTATTGATAAGTATAGTATTTTAATTCTTGATATATTAAACATAGTTTTTTCTAACAATTTGTCATTTTCCTCTGTAGTCTGGCCATTTTTATATCAGGATCTAGGTAATTTGTAAATAAAAATTACTGCATTTCTATATATAAAGAATGTATATTTTAATATAAATTTTATATACTTATTGATTGTAAAACATTAAATATTGTTTACAGGAACAGATACAATTAATCGACAAGCTGTTTTATGTCATAGAGTACTTAGAACATTACAACAAATTGCAAGAGGTCCTGCCACCTTAGAAAGAGAAACTTGGGAAAGCTTATTATTATTTCTTATTGGAATTAATGATGCACTTTTAGCTCCCCCAGCAACAAGAGAGGATGCTGGAGAACAATTATGTGAAAGAGTCCTTGGTGTACTATTGGAGGTATTATGTTTTATACCACTATTAATGCATAAGTAGTTTAATGAGATAGTAATTATCTAAAAATATTTTTAGGTATGGTTAGTAGCATGTGAACGTAATTTTCCGTCACCACCATTATGGCGTACATTAAGAGAATCGTGTCTTCGATGGCGACACAGATTAGCGCTGGTAGAACAGTGGAATCGTGTCTGCCTTGCCCTTACAGCAAGACTTCTACAAATTATGTATGGTCCGATGTTTCCAGAATTAAAAATAAGTTAGTTATTTTAATTCATAAGTTATTTACATATGTGTACAACTAAATTATTTCTCATGGGAGTAATTTATATTATTATTACGTTTAATACATTTAGGTGAAGAAGATTCTCAACTTGTACCACCTACAATGTCAGATGAAGCAGTAGCACAAGCATGGTACAGACTTTTGCGAACTATAGGTGATCCTGTTGATTTATGCAGACCTGCTGTTATTTCACAGACACAGGCATTTTTACAGTATGCTATTGCTAGTCCAAATGTAATAGATCCATGTCAACACCCATGTTTACAAAGTTTACCACAAATATTTTTAAAAGCCATAAAAGGTATAGCTGGACAAGTTGATGCTTTTCTTGGTAAGTGTATAATTATATACAACTTTGTAATATTTAAATATGACTGATTCTTGTGGGTAATATATATATATGTGCAAGTTATAAATATCAATTGTACATTATTTTTACAAAAAGCACAAATGATCTTTTTCTACACTACTCTTACTTTAAAGTAAATAGTTATAATGGGATATGGATTGTTTAACTTGCTTTAGTGGTGATGGTTGCACGCAGTCACAAATGTTTTAGGAGTTTCACAGGCATGCTGCTGGGAAGAATGTTGTGTATCTACCATCACATCTGGATCTGCTAGTACAGGAAGTGGAGGTGTAGGATGGGATAAATCAAGTAGCAAGGATATGACACAACCTTCTCCTACACCTCCAACACAACGCAGACTTGCCAAAAGTTTTAGTGTAACACCTTCTGCAGTGACTAAGGGTATTCAGCACTTATCTTCTGGCATTTTCTAATTATACTTTTTAAATTGTATATATTTTTAACAAATACTTCTGTATGCTCCTCACTTTCTTATTCTACAAAAAAAATACTACATTTTAATACTACAATGTTAGAAAAATATATTAAATTATGTATTGCATTTTATAATTCACTTCTATTATAGGAATTCCAAAATCATCCTTAATTGGTTTAACAACAAGTCGTGTTTCAAGTACACCACCTATATTAATATCTAATTCAGGACCATCATCTGCTTCAAGTACAACATGTAAAAGTTTACAAATTATCTTTCTTTAACAACATAATGTATTTAATGTACTATAAAATCGTTATTTTGTAGCTATGACTTCTTTAGTCCAAGATATTAGACCTCCTTTAGCTCCAGGACGTCCAAAGTGTAATAGTATATTGCACCTTTTTGGTGAATGGTTATTTGAAGCTGCATTCATAGGTACAGATGGATGGTCACAAAATTTACCACGTAAGCATTGCTTGATATATAACGTTAAATTTGAGCACATAATACAATCATTATTTTCCTTGAAAAACAGAACCGTCAGGTGCATCGAAACGTCCATCTTCAGTACTTGTTGAAGGTCCTAGTTCTTTGCAAGAAGCTGTTAATGATGTTCCACCAGCTCTTTGTATAGATCGTTATGAATCAGGGAGAGCAGAAGCTTTGGGAGCATTATGTAGAATATTTTGCGCTAAAAAAACTGGAGAAGAAATTTTACCTGTCTATCTGGCTAGATTTTATCAAGCAATGAATCATGGTCTTAAAGTTGATGAAGTAATAATTTATTTGTTACTATTTTATAAGTACAATATTTATAAAAGTGTAACTAAAATATGTTTAAATTTTTTTTCAGTCTCGAGAATGTGGAGAAACATTATCAAGTATTCTTTTGAATTCTGCTGATTTGTTTCGTCTCGATCTAAACGGTGTGCAAGTATTAGTACCTGCAGTAATATCAGCATTAGAAACTGTACTTCCAGAGAAAGATTTAAAACTTAAATCTAATGCAGTAACAAAACCAGATTTACGAAGGGCCTCAATACATTATAATTCATACAATTTTTACTTTATAGAATCTTACTATTAAGGAACTTCCATTATTTACAAGCCCAATGGTTGCTGAAAAATGTCATGTAACATTTGCACAATTAAAGTCAAGACTTATGAACTTGCTTATAAATGCGTTGCAAGTTGAAACTGATCCTCAGAATACTCATATGTTATTAGGTAAGTTAAATATTAGATATACTAGAATTTATATAACTCATTTTTTTTTAGGAGCTCTTTTGTTAAGTGTCCAGGACTCTGCAGCTGCAGAAGAAGTTGAGCAAGTTACACAGCCTGATACTATAGCACATGATTCTACTGTTAATTTATTATCGTCAGGTTTGTTCTTCTATATTATTTAAATAATATTAAGTTGCATTTATAAATTTTGAATGCACTGTTTAAAATTTTTTAAAGAATTATTTTTGTATTGAAATTTAAGAAGTAATTGCAAATTGCAGTAATAGTAGTTGGAATTAATATTAAATTATTCAAGAGGGCAAGTTATTTTATTTACCAGTTGTTTGTAAATTAAAATTTAATAATTCAGCCTGACATGCGATGTAAGATCATATTGCTTAACATTATTTTTTATTGTACTTGCTTTATGTGTGCTTTTGTAAGATATCATTCATTTTTATTATTATAAGTTGTGTTTTGTTATGCATTCACCATTGTACCGTTTCATCATTGCTTGATAGTCACCAGCGATTCTGCCAGTCAAATAAGCATATCCAGTGATCAACGCTCGCTCGGCGAAACCTCTGATATTACCACTCTTCAAGAGGAATGTATTGCATTTGGTAAATACAAGTATATTTTATATTAGTTTTGCTTTGGTTATTGTGTATACAAAAAATATCATGGAATATCATCTAATATTATTTCTATATTTTTGTTACTCATTCAAGCTTTTTTGGATAACATTGTGCAAAAGCTTGTATTTTTAAAGATTTGTAATATACTTAATATCTTAAAAATTAGTTAATTTTGTACATTTTAATGATTAAAAATTCGGATTATTGTTACAGATTCAGCTCATGCTCTCTTCGTGAGAGCAACGTATTTAGTTTGCCATAGATTAATATCATCATGGAAGACAGACCTAAATATTTCTTTAGCAGCTCTTGAAATATTATCAGGATTAGCAAGGACGCGCATTCGTGAAACAGGTAAACTGCAATGTTTGTCAAAATATAGTAGCATTTGTGGATTTAAATAACATCTGAATTTATATAACTTTAAACTTTTTACATGCAGCAAGGAAACTTACAGGTTCAATTATATTCTGCTATATAAACTACAATTTGAAATTTAACTGTAAAATATCAATTTTTAACAAATATTATAGATGCTTTGGAATGTAAACGTGCAGTGAAGTGGCTCTGTGATTATATTGTATATCAATGTTGGCGTCCACCGCCAGCTCATTCAAAAGATCTTCATTCCTCTATTGTTGCTGCATTTAGTTGCTTAACAACTTGGTTAACAGCTCATCCACAATTGCTTCAAGTTTGTATTTGATTTCTGTCTAATTGCAGCAGATATTACTTTCTTAACAAATTTATATATAGAATCATTGTTATAGGATAAAGATTGTTGAAAGAATTGAAACCAGCATCTATGCGTGTTAGAGATGCTGCTGATGCACTTCTTACAGTCATTTTAGAACAAGTAGATAAAAGTTTTTGTGATTTAAAAAAATTTTATGTTTAAGATAATAAATAAATTCATTTATTTATAGGTTGGCTATTTTCCTAGTGCATGTGGAGCACAATCATTATCATCGTTATTAGACGAAGTATCACTTCTCCGACATTGCAATAGTTGGACTGGTGGTCGAGTTCCGCGTCAAGCAGCAGTCGAAAGATTTAGATATTTCGTGGCTGAAAATGCTACAATATTAGCCTTATTAGAAGAACCTCTCGGGAATGATCAAGATCCGCAGCCCACTGTAACGGTATTGATACGTGGACCATTTGGCAGACACGCATGGACAATGCAACTTCGACATTTACCAAGACACAGGTCTAGTATAAGAAGTGTAAATACAAATCCAGGTCGACCACTACCATTAGCAGAAGCTGCTCCACGAACAGATTATAAGCCTCGATTTTTTCCTGATAATGTGGATCGAATACCACATTGCAAAGTGTATGTTAAATTTTGCTAAATTATTTATATAAATTTAGAAATATTTGAAGACAAAATACTAAAATTTTCTTTAGGGACGAATCTATACCAAGTTTAGAAGCAGTTATGAATGATAATGACATTGTAAGAAACGAGCATCAAATTTTATCACAGTTATTAGAACGTCAAATGAATATTGAAGCAAAATATTGCGATGGAAACGATAAAGTTTCAGAAGAAAAAACAGAAGAATGTGCACCACCACAAATTTGTCATGAATTTCAAACTGCACGTCTTTTTTTAAGTCATTTTGGTTTTTTAAATATGGAACCGAAAGAAAATAATGAATCTAGAAATAGTGGTCTTACCGCTTTAGATCCAACCATTCCAGGATTTTGTTTAGATTTAGAAACTTTAGATAATATTAGTCCAAGAACATGTGATACTGTATACATTTTTTATGTGAAAGCTGGTCAAAAATGTTCTACAGAAATATTGTCTAATGTGGTAATTATTTTTTTTAATTTTAGTATGTTTTATTATTATATTCAAATACATATAAAGCACTTTTGTATTTATAGTTGCATGAATCAAATGTATCGTCAAATTTCTTGGAATTTTTAAATACTCTTGGCTGGCCAGTTTCTGTATCAGTGCATGCAGGTTGGACTGGACATGTTTCTACTTCATGGAGGGTAACACCACAATTGAATGTACCACAGCCAGCTCATAGTGATCACGGCGGAGCTCTTTATAACGGTGATACTCACGTTCTTTACTGGGCTGACGTTAGCTCGGAAATTGCTTTTATTGTTCCCACTCAATCAAATAATATGGTAAATTCGGACTCATTAGAGGAAACAAGTTATGGTAGTGATACTAGTAGTAATCAAGGTACAATCTAAAAAAGAATGAGTAAGGATATATTGAAGCATACAATTTTATATAATTTATGTGAATTATATAATAATTAATAATTTCAGTTTGGTTTGAAAGAAGTATTAGCGAAAATACTTCTCGAAATAGTGGTATAGGACAGAACACAATACAAAACTCACGAACGATGTCTCTTGATTTAGAAAAGCAGCCATCCAGTTTGATAGGATCTAGTTCTTGTACTTCTTCTAGTGGTGATCTAGTTAAACCAAGAAGAACAACAAAACAAGTTTTACCTGTACAAACTGATATTAAAATTATGGTTGTTTGGTTAGAAAGTGTAGAAGATTATGCTCAATTTCCAATTGGTACCACCACACTAATAAAGATATTTATTTTCTTTAATTAAATTACAAAAACTTAATAAATTGTATTTTACACATAGGTGATCTTCTTCCTTGTACTTATACTGGTCTTGAACAATCCAGAGTGATTCAAGTATCAGATGTCCAAGTAATTTTTCTTCAAGCTCTTAGTAATGGGCTAATGAGAGTTAGATTGCAAGGTCCAATTTCTAGAATCAATCTAGCCACTCCTCTAATTGATGGAATGGTTGTATCTAGAAGAGTACTGGGAACACTTGTTAGGCAGACTGCATTAAACATGGGACGTAGGAAAAGACTGGACAATGATAGGTATATAAAACAGTATGAGTTACTGTTTTATAAACTCATTTTAATAATAGTAACATATTTAATATTTATATTATTTTGCAGTTATCATCCACCTCACGTACGTAGACGTTTGAAAATCCAAGAAATGGTACAAAAATATAGGAAGAATTTAACTGAACCAGAATTACTGACACTTTTATTTAGTAGTACTCAAACTTATAAAGTTCAGTAAAATTAACGTAAATCAAACGAAATTTACATTAAATTGCACATA
>NW_017100161.1:3042009-3046802 GCF_001263275.1 Habropoda laboriosa | reverse complement strand
TTATAAACATTTTTTTATATCTACTATAGTTTTAAAGATATACAGGGAAATAGGGTACACTTATCTTCATTCAAGGGCTGTTTTCACTCCGAAGAACCGAAATTGGGCCGATAAAAAAAATTGCCCGATACTTCTCTTGAGGTCCCCTACAAACCCACAAAGTTTAAAAAAAATCGGGCATTTCGGATTACCGAAGTTCTCTTGTTAGTGCAGTTATATAATCGTATCACAAAACATACTGTCTTTCCCTTCCCTTTTATCTGATTGGTACATGTATTTACATAACATGTCCTTTGACGACTATAATAGGGGTCAAATTGATTCGTTAAGATGATTTCTCCAGATGTCTTCAACGTCTTATTGTATGTTTTGGACTTATTAATTTTACTATTTTGAAAATGCTTTATATATAAATTTATAATAAATACTTTATCATTATTATACCATATGAATTAAAAAAAAATTACTAAAAAAGTATATAATAAATTTCAAATATTTCTGTAGTTTATGTAAGTATATCTGAAAAAAAGTTTAATAATTAATACCTTACATACGACAATAAAAGAAATACAGGGTTTAACAAATATTTACTTAATAATAAAAACCATTATATAAAAATAATTACACAATTTTGCATACTTTAACGCTATTATGATTGTTCATGTCAACACCAAAATTTAGCTGTGTCATTCAGCATCACAGCTGATTACAGTACTTAAATGGAATCTTATGAAGTATGACTCTGTGGTAATATATTTTTATTATCTACAATCTATGCTATGAAACTCAAGGTTATAAATTATCGATCTCTATCACAACACATTGTTAGATATCATTAGTGCAATATTTAATAATGTTCAGTTATTTATAACATATATGCTTCTATTTTCATATTTTTATAGTAACTTTACGTTATGCACACTTAATGTAAATTTTATGTACAAAAAAAGTAATAAATAAGTAAATTTATAGTTTAATTACAATATATCTTGCTTTTATTTCTCCATAACGATATAATATATGATGTATGGATAATATTACAGTATTATATTGAATATAATCTTTTAACATTCGTTTACTAAACAACATGTAGAATTACAAAATATAAAAATGAAAACAGTTTATGTTGCATATAAAAATTTCAATGGAAAACAATACATTTTTTGTATATCTTAAAAAAAATGTATTTAACTCATTTCATTAAAAACATCGTAATAAAAAGAGACTGATTTATTCTATCATATCAAATCAATGAATGAGTAAGCACTATATCAGTATTGCATTATAAAGTGCAACGGCCTTATATGGTTAAAAACAAAATCCATGCGTTATACAATAAAAATGAGAAAATGTTGAGTTTACATTTTTGAAGTAAAAACAAGCCATTGTATTATAGTGTAAGTGTACTGTTACGGAATAAAGTATACATATGTATATATATTATATATGTGTATAAATATATATACACATGTGTGTATATACATATATGTATATACATATACGTGTGTGATTTACGAACTCACATGTAATAACGTATGGATTTTATAGTTTATGATTAAATATTTTCAGGAATTCTATCATTACCACTTTATCGAACTTTTCATTTTTAGTTAAATAACTTGTTCCACTTAAAAATTAAACCGTTATTTTAGAATTGTGCGCATGGAATGTAAGAGAATGTGACGTAATGCATTTTGATTGGGCAAATAAACCAAAAACGTTATAATGTGAATCGGACACTATTCACGCACAGTTTACGTTTATTCGAGAAAGCGAGTGGATGTTCGTATACCATTAGTTTTAGATACATGCCAGTATATCATGTAATTGTACATTTTTACAATTTAATATCTAGTAAATGAATAGAATTATTAATCCAAATTAATGATATCTATTTTGCAGTGCGTAGTATTTTATTTTACTCAAGAAACCTACAAAAGGTCACGATCATTTTAATCCGAATATAACTGAATAAAAAAAACCAATGAAACAGTAAATGTATTGTTATGGGGAACGAAACTATGGATCCTATGGATCAATTTTGTGGTACCAAATTTTGGGTAAGAATACATGTGCTATTTATACATTTAATATTTTCTTTGTGGTATCTGAACCAAAAGATATTTCCTTGCTTAAACTATAAATCATATTATTTGTGTAACTTAAAAGAATGAAATTAATAGAATGTACTTTCATCTTAACATAAGAATTCTTAAAATGTAACAATTGCTAACATAAAAATAGTACTATCTGATTTTATTGAAATTAAAAAAGAAAGTTCTATAATAGTTATTGTTATTATTTGGTAGATTTAACCAGAAATTTGATTCTGTTTGAAAAAGAAAGATTGTCGACTTTTAT
Source organism: Habropoda laboriosa (assembly GCF_001263275.1). Classification (NCBI taxonomy): domain Eukaryota; kingdom Metazoa; phylum Arthropoda; class Insecta; order Hymenoptera; family Apidae; genus Habropoda; species Habropoda laboriosa. The sequence continues at coordinate 3,044,441 of NW_017100161.1, read as the reverse complement.
GGATTGAAAATATGAATTCGTTAATAGGAAATCAGACTCGAAATTCTACAATTTTAAGATGTGAATCGTGATTGTATTATAAAATTTATATCTCTAATATTGTACATACTAGTCATAGTATGATACATTGTACATTATACATAAGTAGTGCTTGTGTCTGATATAAAATATCTTCAAATAAGAGTAACAAATTTAGCATTATGTTGTTACATTGTAGGATAATGGCTTAATGTGGAATACAGATGATCCAGATGTTACAGAATGCTTTCAGAAAACTGTGTTAGTATGGGTGCCATGTACATTTTTGTGGCTATTTTCTGGAATAGAAATTTATTATTTTTTAAGCAGTAAAAGAAAAAATATTCCGTATACATGGTTATTTATCTCTAAACAAGTACTTACAGTAGCCTTGATTTTACTTAGTATTATTGATTTAGGAAAGGCTATACATAAAAGTACTTATGACAAAGTATATAATGTTGATTATTATACACCATTTATAAAAATTGTTACATTTGTAAGTATTATTTATAATTCTTTAAGATATTATAGAAAATTAATATATAATGACAATATAATTTCTTATCTTTTACAGGCTCTAGCAGGTACTTTAGTAATATACAACAGAAAATATCAATATAGAACATTGTTAAGGTTATATATAAATGGGGTATGTTATTAATATATTCTATGAATAGTAAATGTAAGCAAATTTGCATACCATTGTTAAAAATGAGTACATTTTTTTAAATCTTATTTACATTAGAATATTCTTATTGTTAAAAATAATGGTGGTATAGTCTTGTAATTTATTTATTTGTTTTACATGTAATTTTTTAGGATGACATAACCTACTCATTTATATCATACATGATATATTATCCAACAGTGGTACTTTTATTCTTATTGAATTTCTTAGTTGATGCTGAACCTAAATATTCTGAATATCCCAGGGTAATTAAATATGTAGTGATGTTGAATTGCATCATATCTCAGATAAATAATTATAATTTAATGTTGCATATTATATTAATAGGTTGATAAACCATGTCCAGAACAAAGATCTTCCTTTCCAGCAAAGATTTTTTATACATGGTTTGATCCAATGGCATGGAAAGGCTTTCAGAAACCTTTGGAAACTACAGATTTATGGTCTATGAATCCAGAAGACACAGCTAAAGAAATTGTACCCAAATTTGATAAATATTGGAGCAAAATTTCGCAAAGAAATAATAAGTGAGTATGATATTTATGGATATTTCATATTAACAATGCAATAGTAGAAATAACTTAATAAGAATAAACAATTGTTATATTACATTAGTAATAAGATATCAATCTACTTTTGCTAACAAGAGTATTTTGGACTTACTTTAGGTAAGTTAATTAAAATATTTGTATAGCAGAATGTGTAAATATGAGTACAGTTTTTGTCTCATTTTAGTGTACAAAACACTAAGGCATCATTCAGGAAAGCATCTGGTCAAGTAGATTTTAATAGTGGACAGAGAAAGAAGGTATCATCAATTTTGCCACCTCTTTGCAAAGCTTTTGGTACAACTTTTTTATTTGGAGCTTTACTTAAATTTATACAAGATATTTCAATTTTTGCTAGTCCACAAATATTGAGGTAAGTAAATGAGTTTTAATATATATTATAATATCCTCCTTTGCTTCATGTTATTAGCTTAATATTTTAAATAGTAATTACACAAAATTTAATAATATTGTTTTTAATTTAGGTTTCTTATTCATTTTATTGAGGGACGTGAACCTATGTGGAAAGGCTATTTTTATGCGGTTTTACTCCTAATTACGGCCACATTTCAAACATTAGTTTTAGCACAGTATTTTCATCGTATGCTCTTAGTTGGATTACGAATACGCACTGCTTTAATTGCTGCAATTTACCGAAAAGCATTAAGAATGTCTAATTCTGCCAGAAAAGAATCAACAGTTGGTGAAATAGTAAACTTAATGTCCGTGGATGCACAAAGATTTATGGATTTAACAGCATATATAAATATGATTTGGTCTGCCCCATTGCAAATAGTCTTAGCATTATATTTTTTATGGGACTTATTGGGGCCAGCTGTGCTTGCTGGTTTAGCTGTTCTACTTATTCTCATTCCAATAAATATATTGATCACAAATAGAGTTAAGACATTGCAAATTAGACAAATGAAGCACAAAGATGAAAGAGTTAAATTAATGAATGAAGTACTTAATGGTATAAAAGTATTAAAGTTATATGCATGGGAACCTTCATTTGAGGAACAAATACTGAAAATACGTATGAAAGAAATTAAAGTACTTAAAGAAGCAGCATATCTCAATTCTGGAACAAGTTTTATCTGGTCTTTTGCACCATTTTTAGTAAGTTCTTTAAATCAAATTATGTTGTTAGATATGAAAATAATATTTATTTTTAT
>NW_017100161.1:3038197-3041874 GCF_001263275.1 Habropoda laboriosa | reverse complement strand
TCAAATTTTTTTTATAATAATATGTATAATATCCAGGCTTATGTTTCTATAAAACGCATTAATAAATTCATGAATACAGAAGAGTTAGATCCAAATAATGTCCAGCATGATCCATCTGAATGTAAGTTACTCTTAATTTTGATTATATGAGAATATTATATATTGAATATGTATTTTATATTAATACAATATAGCACTTGCATTATTAATTGAGAACGGCACCTTTGCATGGGACGTGGAAAATACTGATAAACCTACATTAAAAAATATAAATCTTCAAGTAGAACAGGGCCAATTGATAGCTGTTGTTGGTACCGTGGGATCGGGTAAAAGTTCTCTTTTATCAGCTCTTCTTGGAGAAATGGACAAAATAAGTGGCAGAGTTAATACAAAAGTAAATATTTTATTACTTAAATGACAAAAGTTTTTAGTATAAAGGATATCATTATTGTTTTTATTATTTATTTTTTATAAAAATAGGGTTCTATCGCATATGTATCTCAACAACCATGGATTCAAAATGCATCATTACAAGATAATGTTTTATTTGGGAAGCCACTGAACAAAAATTCTTATAATCGTGTAATTGAAGCATGTGCATTAAATCCAGACTTAAAAATACTACCTGCAGGTGACCAAACTGAAATTGGAGAAAAAGGAATAAATTTATCTGGTGGGCAGAAACAACGAGTAGCATTGGCAAGAGCAGTTTACAATGATTCTGATGTTTATTTTTTGGATGATCCATTGAGTGCAGTAGATTCACATGTTGGAAAACACATATTTGAAAATGTAGTCGGCGCTAACAGTCTGCTTAAGAAGAAAACAAGAATACTTGTCACACATGGTATCACTTATTTACCAGAAGTTGATAACATCATTGTTCTTAAAGATGGCGAAATAACAGAAGTTGGAACTTACAAACAACTTCTAGAGAAAAGGGGAGCCTTTTCTGAGTTTCTAGTGCAACATCTTCAAGAAGGTATATATCATTTCCACCATTTTCCTAATTTCTTTATTCAGGTTCTCTATTAATTTTTAATTATATTTTTCATGGATCTAAGTTGGAAATCGTAAGTCAGTGAAAAAGTAATTACGATTCCTTTTCCTACTTCAATTTATGTGATTGTCCAGAAAATGGTTTATATTGCATTTGGCTTGTGATATTAGAGTATCAAGGATGTTAGTATTTTTTGCAATTTGCTACTATAAAAATTTATCAGCCAGCTTATAGTATGAAGTAAACCTCCACTACAACCTTCTTTTTGTACTTCTTGTAGTATACCGTTTCTTTTTATTCGAAAGAAAAAAGTATGCATGTAGAATTTTTCTTTATACTGCATGTTAAATTTGAACCTGACTTACTGAAATGAAATAACTAGTATTATAATTTTTGTGTTATTTATTTTTAAAAATTGAAATTAACAGCTATGATTTGCTGAATGCATTTAAAATTTAGTTATTTCAATGTAAAATGTATCCTATTATTTTCTAATCTCATAATAATTCATTTTTTAATATGTTACATCATTTTATATTTTTTGTGATAAATTTAAAACAGTACAAGCTGATGATGAATCAGAAGCAGATTTACATGAAATTAAACAACAATTGGAATCTACAATGGGATCAAGTGAATTGCAACAGAAATTAACAAGAGGTAAATCAAGAGTGTCAGAAAGTCAAAGTGAATCTGGTTCTATAGCAGAGAAAAGATCCTTAAATGGTTCATTGAAAAGGTAAATTTATTTTGATATTATTTATGCTATTTGCATAGTAGTATTTCTATTTGAATATACTTTTTAATAACTTTTTAGACAGTATTCTACAGATAGTCAGCAATCTGGTACTTATAAAAATAATAATAACGTGAAAGAAACGAAATTAACACATTCAAAGTCGGCAGAAAAGTTAATAGAAGTGGAAAAAGTTGAAATTGGAAGTGTAAGTTGCGTTTCATCTTATTTTGTAAAAAAATTGTTGAAAAGATTTTTAATTCTATGAATTGCTTCTGTTTAAAAGGTTAAATGGCAGGTCTATTCCCATTACTTCAAATCCATTGGTTGGTTTTTATCAATAGCAACTATTATAATGAATGCCATTTTTCAAGGATTTAGTATTGGTTCAAATACTTGGCTCAGTGTGTGGTCAAATGGTAATTTAACAGATAACAACGATACAATTAATAAAGCAAAGCAAGATATGTATCTTGGCGTTTATGGTGGACTTGGTCTTGGACAAGGTATGTTCCTAAAAATATATAAATATTTTATAACGCTTTATTTACAACGATAGAGTCTATTAGCGTTCCTTTTAGAATTAGTGTCTTATAAAGAACAATTATATGAGGTAAGCTTACCTTTCCGAAATTTATTATTACCCAAAATGCAGCGACTGTTTTACTTATTATAACTTTTGAAAAGCATGTTCCTTCACAGATTACACTGTTTTGGGGCAACTAAAATCTTTTAGTTAATTTTATATAATAAAGAAATTTGTACAAGTCTGTAACTAATTATTTGTATGTTAACATTACAAAATTCTTCTCAAATATGTTGTTTGAAATGTTGAGTACATATTAATTAAAGCTAAAGTATTAACAAAATCTCACTGGTGTTTTAAGATGCTAGTGCGAGTGCGGTTTGCTGTGTCTAAGGAACATTTATAAACAAAATAAAGCTTTGTAGAGATATATGTTTAAATGCAATCATTTCAATTACTTTTACTGTTTAAAATTTATTTTTATTAAGCATGTGTTTTCTTATTTTGTTCACTTACTAATTCATATGTGTATGTTTAAGCTCATGCAATATTTATGTATAATACTGAAGCATGAAGTAGCAAGATACAAAGCTTTTTATCACCTATCCATATTCAAAACATAGAGGTTTTGTAATACATTTTATATTTCTAAAGTTTCATATCTATTATAATTAAAGTACTTCTACAAATACAAATAAATCATTATATCTTCATATGGTCATAATAAAATTAAGTCACCATTAACAATATTAACATTAACATTGCATATCATTCTACTACTATAGTGAGAAAATAATTAATTATGTGAAAATGTAAATTTAAATTACTTTCAACAATATACATTATATGTGTTCAAAGAAATGAATTTGTACAATTAACACTGTTATTTTCATATTATAAACATTTGTGAAATTCTGTTTGACACCACTGTTTGTTTTAGATTAAAGTCAATATTTTAAACTTAATGCAAAGACTTTAAAGATATTAAAAATATAATAAATAGCTTCCTTTTTTTTTTTAATGGAATAGTAGTAATAATAATATGCATGATTATTGATTAATTTATGTTGCCCAGATAAGTTTGTTAGAATAAATAAACTTAGATAACTTCAGTATGAAGATTTACTTATAATCTATTAATGATTTATATCATAATAATCTGTATTCTTTTATTATAAATGCACCTCAATACATGTGTGACTGCAGTAAGGAACTTGCACGTGGTGTTAGACAGATGGTGAGCAATAATGAAGATCAATGTTGTTGCTTAATAAATTTAATTTCTTCCCTGACTTGTAATATGTTTAAAATGCAAAATATTGCAAGAACTGATGCAGTCCCTGATATATAATTGTCAAATTTAATGATATACCAAAGTTATCACCAATCGTTGTAGGCTTGACAGTGTTTGGAGG
>NW_017100161.1:3029350-3038160 GCF_001263275.1 Habropoda laboriosa | reverse complement strand
TCGAGATTACGTTGCAACGTGTTCTCCGGAACTCAATGTCATTCTTTGACAAAACTCCAACCGGTCGAATTCTTAGTCGACTTGGTAAAGACACTGATGTCATTGATAATGTTCTACCAACTATACTGCGTTCTTGGATTACTTGCCTCTTTGGGGTATGATATTTTCACGTTGTAAATACTGCGCTTTACAAATATTGATTCTCATCAAAGATTATGAATTAAGTTTGTATTCATATACGCAGTGACAATATTTAACGACGGTTGTAATCATTTACTCATAATTCTGGTCATTCTATTTAGTAAATTTATCATTGAAAAACACAAGCTTTTAAAATCTTTGGAAAAATTAATCAAAATTTAAAATACAATATTCCTATTTGTTAACATTTATAATTGTTTTACTTATAAAAATATATCATTGAGCAAATATTTATTAAAAATATATATATACAAATTTTTACTATAAAATCTAATAGTTTAAGTTTATACTTAAAGATAGACAAAATCTTGTGTTTAGTTTCTATAGTTATGTCTCCTTTAATATAATAAAATAGGTTGTATTGTGACTGTATTTTATTAATATATGTTGCTTGGTAGCTATAGAAATGTCTACATTGAATTTTCATTGTGCAAAGTCGTTGCTTTTATTTATATTTATGTGCAAAATATTTAGCCTGTAGAAGTATATTAATTTATGAATGCTATAACCTTGTTATAAGAGTTTTAATCATTGATATAAATTTTATCTTTAGCAACTTTTTTTTATACAGTCACCGACAATCTATAATATAAAAAACTACAGGGCAATAGTAACATCATAATCAATAAGGTAATGGACACAATTATACAGTCAGTATTTTTATAGGAAAAAATATTGCTTGCGCTTGAAGGTAGTATGTACCTGCTTTCTTCCTTACTATGTATGTAAATCTTTGAATGCTTAATTTGCTTATGTATTTTTCCTTTATTTGTGCCAAGCATGCCTTTCCACAGCAAACTTCACCCCCTCGCATAACATGAGACAGAATAGTGTTTTTATTTGTCTGGTACCATAAAATTATAATTGTTAAAAGATATAGATAAAGTGAACTTCTACTTATTTACGCATATTAGAAGAAAATAGTACTTCCAAATATCCATATTACATGATACAATTTTATATATTTTGTATACAAATTCACAGTAGTAAACAACAACATGTACAGAAATATTAAGTGAAAAGAAAAACTTTACTGAATGCTTTAGATTTAAAAAATTTTGGCATATTTGTACCATTTTCAAGCATTTAAAATGTTATTGAAGTGGTTACAATGAAAGCAAATCATGTCTGATGTTGTAGCGATGGCGAGTTTTTTCTGCGATTTGGCACCGCAGCTGGGCTGCTGGCTGGCTGCTCGCCAGATGCACATAATGATGCTACGTGCTGTGATGCGTGCTCCATTGCCCTTCTTTGATACGACTCCTACTGGTCGTATTACCGCCAGGTTTGCTAAAGACGTCGACGTACTGGACACATCTCTTCCTCAACAAATTTCCGATAGCATCTATTGTTTGTTTGAGGTAATTTTTGAAAATGCCTGAACCAGATTAAGATGATTGGTTGTTATTATTTCCTTTCTATAATCCCCTCAATCATAATTCATTGGATCTTCATGTATCTAGATTTCACTGAAGGGTTGGTATTTCTTGTATAAGTACATCATGGGTATTTATTTATTTGGCAACATCTTATATTAAACAATGTGTTACAATTTCTTTACTTCAATTATAACTTTTTACTAAACTCTAAATAGTGAGTGAAGATTTATAATTGTAAATGATATAGTGTAAAAATATTGTACAAACTGAAACCAAGTATAATTGTGTCCATTCCTATAAATTACAATTATATCTTACTGTGTTATTATTAGTAAATATGACAAAAGTATGCCTGCAATGAGTAGTAGAAAATAATGCAAAGTTCATCGATTAAAATGAATATAGTTTGTGTTCAATTGTGTATTGGTGTCTGGAAACATAGATGTGGGTGCTTCATCTGACACTTTGCATGACCAATTCATGAACTTTTTGTTTCATTTTATGACTGTGAATATGTATTTATGTGTATTTGTTGTGTGAATATGATTATTTGCTATTTTATCCTATGTTTTTCATACGATATCAATTCTTAGCATTTTGTTCATCTTAGTATTGAAAAAAAAAGATCAAAAACCTATTGCAAAGTATTTTTTGTTACTGAATATTACGTTCATATTACAGGTCATAGCTACTTTAGTGGTTATAAGTTTTAGTACACCAGTGTTTATCGCGGTAATAATACCGATAGGTGCAATTTATTACTTTGTTCAACGTTTATATGTTGCATCTTCACGCCAGCTGAAACGTTTAGAATCCGTTGATTTATAATCTACATTCTAATCATGCAGGAAAAATACTAATAAATGTTGAAGTATGTTTATACTATAATATATAATTAATTAAAATATCCTATTTATTAGGAGCACAAATGATTAGGGCATTTGGTGTACAAGAACGATTTATTGATGAATCTGAAAGTAAAGTAGATTTTAATCAAGTGTGCTATTATCCTAGTATAATTGCAAACAGGTACAATTTTTTTCTAAAACTAATAATATCAAATTAATACTAAAGTAAAGATGATTGTATGAAACATAATTTATTATTTTATTGCAGATGGTTAGCAGTACGTTTGGAGATGGTTGGAAATTTAATTATTTTCTTTGCTGCATTATTTGCTGTATTAAGTAGAGATACTATAGAATCTGGTGTAGTTGGTTTATCTATCAGTTATGCTTTGCAAGTAAGATATATATAGTCAGTAATAAGTGAATCTTATTTAGTTTGACTATAAAACAGTTTGTAATAAATATTATCTTCTAAGGTTACTCAAACACTGAATTGGTTAGTCAGAATGACTTCTGATGTTGAAACTAACATAGTAGCTGTAGAAAGGATGAAAGAATATTCAGAAACTCCTCAAGAAGCACCATGGAAAAATCCAGATTATGCACCACCTAATGAATGGCCCGTACAAGGACGTGTCGAGTTTAAAGATTACAAAGTTCGTTATAGGGAAGGCTTGGACCTTGTACTTCGTGGGTTATCATTTTCTGTTAAAGGAGGAGAGAAAGTTGGCATTGTCGGTAGAACTGGCGCTGGCAAATCTTCTTTAACATTAGCTTTATTCAGAATAATAGAAGCAACTGATGGACAAATTTTTATTGATGACATTGACATTTCTACATTAGGACTTCACGATCTAAGATCTAGACTGACTATTATTCCTCAGGATCCTGTTTTATTCTCAGGGAGTTTGAGGATGAATTTAGATCCTTTTAATTGCTATACTGATGACGAAATTTGGAAAGCTCTCGAACATGCACATCTTAAAACTTTTATAAAAAGTAAATACGATTTTATTCGTTTTTATAACAAATAGTGTTGGTAAATATGTAGGGAATATATTACGTTTTGTTTCATTTTAGATTTACCGACTGGTCTTTCACATGAAATATCGGAGGGTGGAGACAATTTAAGTATAGGTCAACGACAATTAATATGCCTAGCAAGAGCATTACTCCGAAAAACGAAAGTACTTGTTCTTGATGAAGCAACAGCTTCAGTCGATTTAGAAACGGATGATTTAATTCAAACAACAATCAGACAAGAATTTAAAGATTGTACGGTACTTACAATAGCTCATAGACTTAATACAATTCTTGATTCAGACAGGTAGGTTTTACAGAATAGTAATGTAGTGTTCTTAAGTATCGATTAATATTAAATGACGAATATTTGATAGGGTCATTGTTCTGGATAACGGACTTATTATGGAATATGATTCTCCCGAGACGTTACTACGTAATTCATCTAGCTTGTTTCACGGTATATCTAAAGATGCAGGCCTTGTAACTTAAATGACGTGCATATCATAAATACTGTACAAGCAATAAAATGATAATAATTTTTAATCTATCATAGAATATATAACAACAAATTATAAAAAGAAATATAGCAATTCATTTATATAGAGAAATACAGAATGTGCTTAGATTTGAAAGAATTGAAGATTTGGTAGTGCAATATTCTTCACTCAAATCTTAATTACATTTTAAATAATGTCAAACACAGCCCATTTGTAAAATAGTACGGATATTTATTACTTAAAGTACTGCCATTTTAGCAGCACATCTTGTGCTAAGTAGTGTAAGTTTTTAAACGTATATATATATACATATATATTATTTTAGTAATTTTAAAAACACGCTGCATCTCAGGCTTACAGGTACATATAAAACTTGAGCAATGTACAAAATATAACAGTATTGTTTAGTTAATTTTACTTGTGTTCAACGTTGTTATATTCACATCACCTTATCTTTAATTTTATTGCAAGAATGATCATGCATGAGAGCAGCATTATTTACTCATACTGTTGATTCGTTTTCTCTCAAAATAGCTATTTTGATATGTAATGTTTGACAAATACGAAGCATCCTAATGTTCTGTAAATACTTCCCTCTAAACTTTATAAATTAAAAATTACAGTTTTGTACAATGCTGAGATTTTGTTTCTATTATTTAATGTTTTAATTTTTTGAAATATTATAAATACACATTGTATATTCACTAGATAAAATAAAAAATTCCGTTAGTGCCATGCAATCTGTAAAAGAATGTAAAAAGAAATGCTTAAATCGCATTTTCTTTATAATTTTTCACATTTTAATGAAAACTAACATTTGTTTAATTTTATAATTGTCTATATTTTAAACTACTTTTAATAGTTATGTTAAATAAGTATTTGTATAAACATGATCGCAATTACTATGGCACTAAGCAGGATATCATGATTCATATTCACAAATAAAAAAAATGTAGGTTCTTTACCTGGAAATAATTGTATTTTTGAGCATATTGTACATAGCAATTTGTACTGGATATTGTTTATATACTTCTATTACGTAGTCTATTTCATAGCACGTTTGTACAAAAAATTAGCTGTTGGAATCGCTAGTATTGTTACTTTGCCTCTTTGTTATACAAGTTTAAATTTTTCAATAAAATAATGCATAGCTCAATTTGCTGATACTTGAACTCTTTATGAAACTTAATATTGAACTATATTATGTCATGTTTTAATCCCAATAAATTCTATAAAAGTGAAATATCTTTATTATATCTTTATTCAATTTGTTTTCTTATTTTTTGTCCAGAATAACATTTTTTATAAAAATATAATTGTTGGTAATTATGACAAAAGTAAACATTACTTGAAGACATCGATTTATTAAAAACAATAACATAATTTTATTTAAGAGCGAGCATAATTTAATTTTTAACATTTGCATTGCACAACTTCATTTAGAATTCACTATTTTTTGTAAAAATGATTTGCAATATTTATTACGTACATAAGTAAAGTAAAATGTTCGACACAAAAATTATATTATTCAAAATTCGCTATATATGAATATAATATACATGTACAAAATATACCATTTTTTATTTAAATTATTCATCAAAATATATGTGTATACACGTATGTGTAGTCAAAATCGTTTCATTCTACATGTATAAACAAATTGCAGTTTGAAATAAACTTTATATTTCTTTAATATCATAGAAAATTATAATAATCTTACAAAGCATCGAGATAGAAGTGAAACATAAATACAAGTTTAAATCAAAGCATGATAACAGTTGTTTCTTAAAAAGAGTAATACTCATATTCTTTACAATCGTACTAAATCTTTTCCTGATATTTTGCCTGGTACAATGGCATCGACATTCTTAAATTAGTGTGTCAATGCTCTTTGTGAGGCTTTTTTATTTGGTTAAATCTTAAAACCAAAAGAATATATACATACACACGTAGTTATATCAAACCTATAAGGTACATATTAATGCATGTAGATATATCCTTTGATACTAATAAATTTATTAATTTAAGGTCAAGTTTGAATAATACACTCAACGCTAACATTATGTACCAGACATTACTCATTCTTTTTATCTGCTTCATTTTTCGGACGATCTTTAATGGACTCTTGTTTTTTGTCATTAACCATTTTAGCTTCCATTTCACCAGAAAAACCAAATTCATTTACTCTAGTATGATCAGTTTTATATATCCATCTTTGGTATAAAAATATAAAGAAAACGATATCATCGCGGAAGCAACCAATTCTATATAATGTTGGCATTTTTATAACAAATGCAAAGATGTCATCAATGAACGTGTTTAAAAATTTGTAAGACATCATGCGCCATGGAAGATGTGCTACGCTTTTTAATTTATAATTAATAAATAATTGTGGTGTCATCATAATAAATCCAAACATTAGTAAAAATCCGAATAGCATGTTAAGGACCCAAGAATACCATCCTTTATGTTCTAAATACATTAACGAATAAATTGCATATCCTCCTAAAAGAGGAAAAAGAGCCCAAGATAAATATTTAAAAGCCAACCTATCGTATTCCTTCGTGGAAGATTCTACATAAGATCCTTTGTCATGGAAACTTATTTTTGGAAGGATACCAAATATTTTTGAGTTCCTATTAACACTAATATCTACGACCTTATCAATTTTCCATATTTCTATGCATAAACCTATTACGCAACTAATCAGGACAACTGTATTTGTATCATTGTCGGTAACATACAATAAAACAATAAGTGACTGGAAAACATTGAAAAATACAGATCGAACGGACAGACCTTCCAATGAATTACGATTGTTCCAAAATTGAATGTCTGAAAAAAAAAACACAAAACAATGCCTTACAATTATATTTAACTTAAGTGTATATTTACAAAGAATTTAACTTACCATTTTTGAATGCTAAAAATTCAAATACACTATGTAATCCTGATACAATTATAGTTAAACCCAAGACATAAGCATTGGTTTCTAATAATGTTTCTTTTAAAGTATCTTCATCATTGTCATCTTCATCTGATGAATCTCCTATATAACAAATATTATTAAAACTCCGTTTATATTTGTAATTAATTTTATCAGTAGAATGACGTACCCATAAACGAAAACGCCCATTTATTCTTCATTGTTTGAACAACATAAATTTGCCACTTATACAATGAAAGTGGTTGATAAGTTAATTGAAGCTCCAGCTCTTTTACAGTATCATTTAAAGGTTGATAGTCTCGTTGCATATTCCAGAAATCATTCATGTATATTACAGGCTTATACAATACCTCGCCAGGTAAAAAATTAATATCTGTTTAAAAAAATAAACATATTAATTATATACACTCACATAAAGATTTAACACACAATAAAAAACTTACATGAATCTAAAGATGGTGGTACTTGACCATATACCCAAACAGTGTGATCTGTTACTAAGTTAATAGTTAAATTTGGGTGCCAATGTGATATATACTCTTGATTCATTATTTCGGCTTTCTATAGTAAATATTTAATATATTTAATTCTGTGTTTGAAAAATATATTTGTAAAACAAGTTGTAGCATATACACACCTTAATTTCTTCTTCAGTTGCAGTAGTTTTACCAGTTAACAGATTGTGTCGTTTTTGATATCTAATTTTTTTAAATTTATTTAACATTTTCCTAGAATATGCCATATAATCTCCTGCATAAATATTCTTCCCTGCTTTAGGATTTGGAGATTTTCCAGTTTTTGTGACATACACATGAAGATATATAGACCCATTATTTTTTAATTGATCAGATGGAATAAAATTATAACTTTTGATCTTTGATCCATCTTTATTTGATCCACTATGCCAATCTCCATATACTAATCCTTGTTCTAACCATACCAATGTTCGTGGATCATCAAATTGCGTAAAATTCTCAGATTCTGATAAATAAACGTGCAAATCAAATATAGTCCCATTTTTAAATATATTTACAGCTTGTAAACGTGCTGGATTGACAGGCCCAGGAGACTGAGAATCAATATCAGTCAGAGATCGTCTAAATAGATAGCTGATAAAATAAATAATAAGGGCACGTATAATTAACGATTTTGTTATTGCAAAAAATGATTCCAGACGAGTAGGTTGATATTTCTTCCTTTGTTCATCAATTTCCGCATTTACCTATACACAAATAGAGAAAATATTTTTCAATAAACAGCTTCCTTAGAATTAAATTTTGATTAAAATTTACGACATCATTCTCGAACTAAACAGGTTGCAGCAGCTATTTACATCACATTTATCATGTCACTATACAGTCTTTTACACATAATAGATAAATTTACAAATTCAACAAATTATATACTACACTGAAAGAACATTTTTAATAATACTGGAAATAAATCTAGTACGTAAGATACGTGGCAAAGAAACTAAATCCGTTAGCTTTAGACAAAATACGATAAATGTTTTTAACGAGGAAACGAATTATACAATAATAAATTATAAGACAACATAATTAACACACATCTCTTTCCTCGTTGTTCTCTGTAGAAACTAATTCTCCATTTTGTTGATTATTATCCATGTTTTCTTTGATATCTACTTCCTTACGATCGTGAGTATCATTTTCAGCACCCACCATTTTTGTGTTCAGATTGTTTCCCATGTATTTCCTTCACATTTTCAGAGGGAGTTACAGGTACCGGATGTACGATTATTTCTTAAGTCACGTGCTTCATGACACTGAACTTGAGTTACTGTACCTTATTGAATAATGTAAAAAATATGTAATGAAATATATTTACAAACTTTTGTACCAGAACTGTATTTATTATACATATATATAATACATAAATACATTTTTTTCATACA
>NW_017100161.1:3026682-3029275 GCF_001263275.1 Habropoda laboriosa | reverse complement strand
TCACATGTTCTGGCGGGAATAATGTAACAACTTGGAAAGGGTTAGTTGTAACGTATTATCTATTAAGTATACATTTATATGGGTTGTGATCTACTCTTAGATTACAGCTATGTGGTGCACAACGCCCGAAATTTCATGGCATAATCGTGATCCAGTTCTAAGTGTTGATATACAGGCTGGAATTTACGAAACTTCAAAAGGTGAAATTTTCTGGCGACTCGCAACAGGCGGTGCCGATTCACACGTTTTGGTAACATTGTGTAAACAATTTGCATATTAATTATAATATATAAAACATAATTAAAAAATATTTTTTGATTAGATATGGCATTTAACAACAAATGAAAGTGGAGGTGTTTCTGTGAAATGCGTAGCTGATTTAGAACGACATCAAAGAGCGGTGAACGTAGTACGATTTGCACCTTCAAAGGATATTTTAGCTTCAGGAGACGATGGTTAGTAACAATATAAGGAACTAATATGGAGAAAACTGATTAAAGTTAAAATACATTTTAGAATCAACTATTATTTTGTGGAAACAAAAGGATGATTGTGAATTTTTCATTGGTTTTGATGAAACTAAAGATAAAGAACAATGGACTACTTGGAAAGTATTAAGGGGACACCTTGAAGATGTTTATGATATCAGTTGGTCTGCAAATTCTAATATGTTAGTTTCTGGTTCTGTAGATAATACAGCCATTTTGTGGGATATTCACAAAGGACGTTCTATAGCTATATTATCTGATCATAAGGGTTTTGTACAAGGAGTTTCATGGGACCCTTGTAATCAATATATATGTACAATAAGTACAGACAGGTATAAATATTAAATTTTGATAATATTTTTTAAATCCTGAATACATATAACTTCTAATGCATTTGTAGAATATGCCGTTTGATTCACATAAATACCACAAAAACAATACAACGGGTTTATAAAGCTAAAATTCCAACTCCACCTGAACATTCAATAAAAGATAAAACAGTACACTTATTTTATGATGATACTTTCAAATCATTCTTCAGAAGATTAACATTCTCTATAGATGGATTATTACTTATTGTACCTTCTGGAATAATTGAACCTTTAGAAACTACAGAAAAAATATCTAATGCAACTATCATTTTTTCAAGACACAATTTGAAAGAGTAAGTTTTCTGTATCCATGTATTATATTATACAATAGATATGGTATCTAATTCCATTTCAGACCTCTTATGATTCTACCTTCTTTGGATGAATGTACTATTGCAGTTCGATGCTGTCCAATTTATTTTGAATTACAAAAAGGTGGTCCAACACCTGTGATAACATTGCCTTACAGAATGATATTTGCTGTTGCAACACAACACTCAGTAATCATATATGATACTCAACAAATTTCACCAGTTGCTGTAATATCAAATATTCATTATACTAGATTGACTGATGTTACATGGTAAGCAATAATTACTTAATACATTTTCTGAATGAAATATAATAAAATTAATTGTTTTATTTAATATTTTATAGGTCAAGCGATGGTAGGATATTAATTGCATCCTCAACTGATGGTTATTGTTCTATAATACGTTTTCAAAATGGTGAACTAGGTGAAGAGTACAAAAGACAAAATAGTACCCCAACAAAATCTACCACCATTAACAATGATTATAAGCAATCTCCAACAAAAAATGTAACTAAAGAACTTTTATCAACTACTGATATAGATAACAGTGCCATGGATATTGATATTGCCAAGTATGAGAGAACAGGTTTTCTTAATAAGAATTCAGAAAATTTACTAAGTCAAAGTAATAAGTTATCAGATCATACTAATGACCAAAAAAAAGAATTAAGTAATGAGATGCAAATTGAAGAAACTGAAGATATTAAATTAATTTATAATGAAGAAAGTACTATTGGAGGTACTAAAGAAAATATAAAAAATTCACCTCCAAAGTCAATAATACCTTCGGTAATTACTTGTAAAACGCCTCGGAGGGTACAATTAATTACACTTTCCAGTCCAAAGGGACTTAAAAAGGAGTAATGTTATATTCAAGATGTGACTAGAAATTGCAAAATACATATCTATATATACATATTGTTATAATATTCTCTTTTGTAATAAATGTTTAAATTATAAGTACTAACTACAACTACATTATTTGTGTATATTTATTTCGCGATAACATATTTAGTTTATCCCGTCATTTGTTCTATTGAATTAATTGCAATGAACAATCCTTACATTTTTAAATATGTACATAAAAAGCAGGATATATATTTTGACATCTTTCTTATTTAATATTTAACAATTTATACAATATTTTGTTTATTAGAATTTAACAAAATACATTTATAGTATTATAAAACTTTTAGTAGCATATACGTTTCAATTGTCACGAATACTATAGCATCAGCTTTGTCACCTGTGAAACTTAGAACATATTATACACCTACGAATAATAATATGGCGTATGACAGTGATCTGACCGTCCGTCCAGGCAGACAGTAGTCGAATCGTGCTACGACCTGACACGCTTTTTTCTTTTGAAAATTTATAGCACTAACGATGGTGAGTATTTTATTAATAATACACTTTGT
>NW_017100161.1:3018257-3026643 GCF_001263275.1 Habropoda laboriosa | reverse complement strand
TAATGTGAAAAATTATATTAAATTATATTATTATTGGAAAAATTGATGTTCTAAACAGCGGTTTTTATATGCAATAACAGTTAGCAAATTGTAATGTAAAACTATACAATGTTAACGTTGTGTATAGTCAAGATATCGTGTAATTATAATACCTTGTACTTCTTCCCAGTTTAATCGACCGATTAGAGAACTGTCGATACAAAATCATATGCAAGACAGTTTTCACGAAGTTAAAGCTCACGCAACAAATACGTTATAGCTGGATGAATATTTTACAGAATCAAAAGATCGATCTTTAACTGTCATAGCAAAGTACCCAACAAGCAATTCTTAATTTACATATACCAAATTTTAACATCGAATTTAAATTCAAACATTTACCACGCAATACCATTATTTAAATAACATCTTCCGTTTTTATTCAAAAAAATGTATCCAAAGTATCGATAACTTAGTAAAACAAATTTTCATAATTTTCCAAATACAATTTATTACGGGTGTATCGTAATTGTTATTTAAAAAATTGTTAGATCATTTTTAAGAGAATTATCAAGTCCGTCGATGTAAGTTTTAAGATTAGCATTATAAATTTTATATTTTGTAACATACACTATAATTGCAAGAAACGAAATTTAACGTCTTTTAATAAACAACAAATATTTCAACAACGAATTCTTTGAAATCATCAAAGTTTTGTATTAGTAGCATATATAAATTTCCTTGGTGTTATTAGAGAATAGACAGTAATCAGAGTTAATAATATTCCTGTATATACAAAAATGATCTATCGAATTGTTAACCATTTATCCCGCCAGGGAGATCATCAAATCGTGAAATTGTGTCACGTATGAAACGATGTCCGATCAAGCTACTATGGTTACAGTATGTCAACCTGTAAAAATCGATTTTTAGTATGATGCACCTAGAGAATCTAAAGAACCGGAAAAGTCTATCACTCTATGTCCCTGTGTATACATATACCTACACGGAGGGAAATCTATTTCTATGGCTATAACGATGAAACGTTCTTTTTTAGAATACGATTGAATTATTAAACGAAGATACGGTAGGTCAAGGTAAAAATGCTTTGCAATTTGCTGACAGGTATAAGATCGCATTATGTCGATGGAATTTCGACATGTCAGTTTGTAATCACAGTTTGCCGAGTGCCTTAGCTAATCTAGTTTAGAAACGTTTAGTTTAAGTGATCCAACTATTTCGATCATCGGACGTCGTTTAATCGACACAATTCAAACCTAGTATTATTCTACTTGTAAGAACGAGTAATATTCTATTGCTCTTTCTTTAAACGTTAAAGTAAAACTCGTGTGCTATTACATAGTTCAAAATGTGCAATAAAGAAGAAACGTATATTAAATATCAATTGGTAGTAATGTAAAGAATGTATGCGACACAAATGGCTATTAAATATATTTAAATTTTATCGTACGATCTGTACTTTTTACAAAACGCAATAATTTCAGAAATTTATCGTAAAATCTAAGAGAAACTAAGAGAAAATGGCCAAAAAGGTATAAAGAAAAAGTATATACGTCTATGTTTAAGTTCTTTCGTCTATTCTTTAATATTTCCCACTTTCGAGCTTCCTGATTACTATTGTTCAACAATCTATCTTTATAATTTCTACCAAACGTAACCAACTGATTATTTAACAATAACTATTTTCGTTACAATGGAAACTACGTGACGTTTCCCATTTGCATATCATTACAGAGGGAATGCATATCCATTCATATTGGACAAGCGGGCGTTCAAATGGGTAACGCTTGCTGGGAACTGTATTGCTTAGAACATGGAATTCACCCCGATGGGCAAATGCCTAGTGACACTACCGTGGGTCACGGAGATGATTCCTTCAATACATTTTTTTCTGAGACAGATTCCGGAAAGCATGTTCCAAGAGCAGTTTTCGTTGATCTTGAACCAACGGTAGTAGGCGAGTTACTGTAAAAAAGTTTTCAAGATTCAATTTCACTGATCAATATGTAGTCTTTTTATTTAAACGTTTATTAATAGTATAATAATTGTACAATTTTAGATGAAGTTCGTACAGGTACATACAGACAACTGTTTCATCCGGAACAGTTAATCACAGGAAAAGAGGATGCCGCGAATAATTATGCACGTGGTCATTACACAATAGGTATACGTGTAATTCGCATAATTCCTAAAGTCTATACAAAGAAAATCGAAATGTTTTTACTTTTTAGGAAAAGAAATCGTAGATATTACTTTAGATCGAATCCGCAGACTTACCGAACGATGCAAAGGTTTACAAGGTTTCTTGATTTTCCATTCGTTCGGTGGCGGTACAGGATCGGGATTTTCGAGTTTACTGATGGAAAGATTAACCGCTGAATATCCTAAAAAAAGTAAATTAACTTTTAGCATTTATCCCGCACCTCAGGTAAAAACATTCGATAATTCACGATAATCTTCGTGTATACTATATAAAAATGTATTTAGTGTTAAAAGAAATTATTTATCAGGTATCAACTGCAGTTGTCGAGCCGTATAATGCGATTCTTTATACACATCCAACGTTAGAACATTGCGATGTAGCCTTCATAGTTGACAACCAAGTACACATTGATGTTTAATGATTCTATCCATTACGTCGGTTTATCGATAATTCATTCTATATTTACAGGCTATTTACGAACTGTGCAGAAGGAATTTGAGCATCGATAGACCGACGTACACGAATTTGAATCGTTTAATAGGACAAATTGTCTCCTCGATAACCGCAAGTTTACGATTCGATGGAGCCCTTAACGTTGATCTTACTGAATTTCAAACGAATCTAGTACCTTATCCACGTATTCATTTCCCTCTTGTAAGTTGATAAAAAGGTGATACTACTAACATTTACGTTACGTATATATATGATGATTTTGTAGCGTTTTATTGTGTTTAAGCGTGGCAAAAATATTTCTAATATTTTAAGAATAAATAATTCAAATTCTCTGTAGGCAACTTACGCCCCTGTTTTATCAGCTGAGAAAGCTGGCCACGAGAGAATTACAGTGGCGGAGATAACGAATTCGTGTTTCGAACCAAATCATCAAATGGTAAATTGTGATCCACGTAGAGGTAAATATATGGCAGTATGTATGCTTTACAGAGGAGATGTTGTTCCTAAAGATGTAAACGCAGCGATTGCAACAATTAAGAAGCAGAAACATATTCAATTTGTCGAATGGTGTCCGACCGGTTTTAAGGTTCGTTTTATAATTATTTAGATAGCGTTTTTCGAAACGAAAAGTATAGTTATATGATCAAAAATTTTAATACTTACGTTTTATACAGGTAGGAATAAATTATCAACCTCCCACTGTGG
Organism: Habropoda laboriosa; assembly: GCF_001263275.1. NCBI lineage: Eukaryota > Metazoa > Arthropoda > Insecta > Hymenoptera > Apidae > Habropoda > Habropoda laboriosa. The sequence continues at coordinate 3,023,282 of NW_017100161.1, read as the reverse complement.
TACCAGGTGGTGATCTTGCGAAAGTAGAAAGAGCTGTATGTTGCCTTTGTAATACTACTGCAATTGTTGAAGCATGGGCTAGAATTGATCACAAATTCGATCTTATGTATGCTAAAAGGGCGTTTGTTCATTGGTAAATCGATGTATTTTGTTACGTGTTTGTTCGATATATATATGTTCGTATATTATATTATTGTGAACGAAGAAAAATTGTTTTGCGGTAGGTTTGTTGGTGAAGGTATGGAGGAAGGAGAATTTGCAGAAGCCAGAGAAGATTTAGCAGCTTTAGAATTGGATTATCGTGAAGTGCAAGAAGATGCTACTAACACGGAAGATGAAGAAGAGTATTAGTTTTAAGTGTATCGGAAATGTATTATTTATGTCAATTTACTTGTTAAGATATAATAAATAATAATAATTATCATTGCAAATTGTTATGAATATTTATATTACAGTCTTATTCCACTTGTACAATTATACGGAAGTTTATTTTAAATTTAAAAACTAGCAAATACCAACCTACAGCAAATGATATCCCTAGAATTGAATTTAGTACATTTCCTTTGAATAAGGTTTAATTTTTTAAATACTTTTACATAATACATTAATATTCTAATAATCATAAATCTTAGGCTTTACCGTTATTAATGTCACAGTGTAATTATGTGGAAATAATCAACATGTAACTTTATTGAAATGATTACGTAGTTACGCGAAAAACAAAGCAACCAACAACGCTTCACTACTATGTATTTAGTACATAGGAATATCATTTAATTGCATTAATAATTCAATGTACTAGAAGATTGTAATAAAGATAACACTTCTTGCTATAGTATGTAAAACTTGTTAATTAAAGCGGTATTACAATATTAAATCAGCAATATACAATGTGTGTCATAGACTCATATATTCAGCCACTTTTGAACCGTGTATTATTTACTGACAAACTTGGTAAGTTGTAATAGTATGTATCATTATGTATAAAATGTATTGTAATGTGATAATTTGATTGTCATAGTATTATTTTACTTTCTGATTTTTTTCAAGGAATAAGTTGTACAACAATTGAGCTAGATTCTATATCATCCAGTTGTGGAGAAGAAAGGGGAGATCGTTTTAAATTATCTATTCCCTATGCTAGACAAAATTTAACTTGGAATGTGTTTTTTGACTCACAATGTCCTGAAATGGGCCCTGACTTTATATTTAATGACAGTACTTTCTTAACAGATATGGATGTAGATACTCTGTCTGCTAAAGTACCTAGTCTTGCTAAATGGAATCATACTGATGAAAATGCATTATTAAATGTACTTGTGGAACTTTTATCATGTTACAAACAACATCAGGTTTGTAACTTTTTATTTATGAAATATTCAATGCTTAAAATAAATTAAATTTCAAGTATTTTCTTTTGAATTAGATACAGTTACTTGAGAAGCAGATTCGGTTACAGTTTGAATATAATACACTAATGAGACCACCAGAAGTGAACCCAGAAGATGTTGAAATGATATTGTTACCATTTAATTCTAAACCAACAGAGGCTAGATTTTTAATAAGATTATCTGTTGATGTTTCACAGTTGCCCAATCGTACTTGCAAGTCAAAAAATGATACAGCAATGCTCCTTGTAACATTTTCTGGAGCAGATTGGGATCGTATTACACCACAACTTCATTTTTCAAAATCTTTAAAAGAAATTCTTGGTGGGACAGGTGGATTACATTTACCTCACTTTCCACCACGTCAAATTCTTATCAATTATGTGTTAGATATAAAGAAATACATAGCAGAAAGAGTATGTAATTATTTTGGTTAAGTTTCATATTTATAATTCAAAAGCTAATAAAATAAATCTTATTTTAGGTGAATTCCATTGTCCAAAGCTTTGAAAAAAGAAGAGACTATTTAGCAACATTTATAGCTTTAAAACGCGAATCTTGTATAGAATATGATACTCTAAACTATACTTATATATCAAGTTTAGTAAATCTAGACAATTTTCATTTTGTGCTATACATACAAATTCCATCAGGATTTCCTCTGGAACAACCTATAGTTCAGTTTATATCAGTATATCATATTATATCTCGAAATGTTCCTTATACTGAAGTAGTAGAAAACTGTCATTATAATCCCAAATGGACACCGTGCCGTATGATTGAAGAATTATATGCATTCATTCTAAGAAAAGCTGGGATACTTTTTAAATTAAATTCTATTAAGAGTTGTTCTTAATCTATTTTAAAGGCAATTTATCAAATAATGCAATTTCTTACAGTACTTGAAGCATTGACATGAAATTTGTTTTGTGTATACTTATAGAAAATGACCAAAAAATTAATTTGTTAATTTTCATGTAATAATATTATTTTGTATAGTGAATAATAATAAAGAAATTTTTATAGTACATATCTACAAAACGTAATTTTATATTTAAAATAAAAAGTCCTACAAAAATATATTGGTAATGTAAAAGTGCAAAATTTTAAAAACATGAATCCATATTCTATGGTATCATTGGTTCATTTTACGAGATATAAACTACAAAACGATTCCCAGGGATATATTAAAATTAATATAACACGTGTGTTATATTTAAATGAAGTTATATAAAAGCATTACTGAACAAAAATAATTAGTGTTTCAATTTGCTTACATTAATAAAACGAGAAATCAACATACAGTAAGAGGTTATAATATTATTCTTACATTTGTACGTAACAAAATTAATAAATGATACCGCATATCAAGGGTCATATAAAACCCTTTTTATCTAGCTACAAATTTATTTTTTCTTTTGGAAGATCATCATATACCACAATGGTGAAATATTTGAATCAAGAAGAAAGCATTAATATAGACAAAGATTTATTTGACAAATATAAATTCAGCGTGGACCAACTAATGGAACTTGCAGGCCAAAGTTGTGCTATTGCTATTGCCTGCATTTATTCATCATTTAAAAACTCTACACATAAGATTTTAGTTTGTTGTGGTCCAGGAAATAATGGTGGCGATGGACTTGTTTGTGCTAGACATTTAAAACATTTTGGATATTTTCCTGAAATTTACTACCCTAAAAGAACAAGCAATACTTTATATGAAAATTTGTTACATCAATGTATTGAAAATGATATTCCCATATTGGAAAATGATGTAGAAACTATTGCTTCAAACCAACAGTTTGGTCTTATTGTAGATGCATTATTTGGATTTAGTTTTAAACCACCTGTAAGGGAAACATTTATTCCTATAATTCGTTTATTAGAAAACACATGTATTCCTATTTGTAGTGTAGATATACCATCAGGATGGAATGTTGAAAATGGACCACCTGCAGAAGGTGGCATAAAACCAGACATGCTTATATCATTAACAGCACCAAAATTATGTGCTAAAAAGTTTCAAGGAAAGTATCACTACTTAGGTGGTCGATTTGTACCAAAAAAATTGGAGAAAGAGTATAATCTTAATCTTCCTGAATACCCAGGAACCGATTTAATTGTATCGTTATGTTAAGCTTTAATAACTTAATCGTTTATGTTTACTAAGTAATATTTGTACAACTTGTATTACAAATGTATATACAATCATTAAAAATTAAATATTTACAAATGTTTGAAATAATTAAAATATTCGGTTTACATAAACATATTTAATTCCTCGCAAAATACTTTGTATATTTTAACTTTGTAATAGAATAAATTTAAACAGTACGTCATTTTTTTATTTATACTGCAACATATACAGTACATTATTTAAAATTGCTTTTCTTTTGTTGCCAGTAATTTAAACGTACCGCTATATATATACTGCATTACTGTCACGTATCTAGGTGGCGTGTAAAGCCTAACAAACTGCCGTCGATTGTTACTATCTTCAATGTTATTATAAAATATATGAACGATTAACAAGCGGCAGGATCCAAGTGACGTTTTGTCAATATTAAATTAGTTCTAAATTATAATTACATATTTTACAGTTAATATTCTATTACGTAAAATATATAAATTAATAAATTTTAAAAATGGTAGGTTTATGGTTAATTATATTCTTACGGAACAAATTACCTTAGATATCTTGGATTCACGTAATATCTTTTCAAGGCACAAGAGGTGGAAGAAACTATGAAACGTATTCAATCACATAAGGGGGTAGTTGGAACAATTGTAGTTAATGCAGAAGGTATATTACATTTTGACATGGTTTCTTTTTACATAATGCAAAATCATGCAAAATTTAACAAAATTCTATGTAGGTATCCCAATCAAGTCTACATTGGATAATACTACAACAGTTCAATATGCAGGTTTGATAAGTCAATTATCAGATAAAGCAAGATCTGTAGTAAGAGACTTGGACCCAACAAATGATCTTACTTTCCTACGTATTCGCAGTAAGAAACATGAAATTATGGTTGCCCCAGATAAAGAATTTATACTTATAGTAGTGCAGAATCCAGTTGATTGATATTCAAAAGAAAAAATAAGTTATGAGAAAATATACGCTTTGCAAATTATTGGTAAATTACTGTGTGTAGCACATTCCACTTTAATGGCAACTTATATAAAAGAACATTCTTTGATTTTTATTCATAAATTAATTCTAGAGAATGTGCTTTATAATACTATTAAGTATTAAGATTCATATGTAATGCACAGCAAAGTAATTAAGCATAACCATTATTAACATATTTATATAAGTGAAAGTTTTCTGACTAAAATTTTAAGTTATTACAGTTAATACATGTGTTATGTAATTAATACTTCACATTGTTGTTTTAAATAAATTTTAGTTACAATAAAGTGTAATATGATATTTATTCAAGAAATATTTTTAGCACTGCATAATACTGTAGTATTAAGCTGAGTTTAAACATATTTTATATTTATGTAAAATTTCAATTAAGATTTTATATGAAGTGATTCATTATATACAAACATTACTGGAATAATTGATTTTATTTATTACAAAAGTATATACAATATATTAAATCACATATTTTTTGCATATTTA
>NW_017100161.1:3016145-3018159 GCF_001263275.1 Habropoda laboriosa | reverse complement strand
ATTGATAAAAATATAAATATTTCTTAATACTACACATTTATACAAGCTATGTGTAATAAATATATAAATCACATAAGTTTTGTTCCAATTTGTGAATAAAACTATTACAAATTAGATAATATTGTATCAGACAATTTCGTTATGTATCTGTACAATTTTGATGCTTTAAGGAAGGATGAAAAACACTATAATAAACAATCATTGCTGTTATACCCAATAAAAAAGGTATAATACAAAGAATAATAAGTATATTATAGTACCAAGAATTTTTAACTTCATTTGATGAAGTATATATCCAAAATACAGTTGCTGTTATATTTTCAAGAAAACAAACTACATAAAAGAGCACATGCTTAAGAAATGTACTACCATTTACTGCATTCAGATATATAAACACATGTACTACACCAATTATCATAGAAAATAATACAGAATAAATGCGTTCTTTGATTTTTGGAGAACAATGTGGAGCATGATTATAATCTCTACAAAATTCCAATATACCATGAGAATCAATAATAATCCAAATAGTCATACTTATCCAATGAAAAATACAACCAATGGCTGTATATAATGGCCATATACTTGCAATAACACTTAGAGATAATATCCTTGAAACTGCAAAATTATTCATATAGATTTTAAGTTTTTTATGTAATAACAATTTACATACCTGTTGTACAGAAATGCCATAAAAATTGCAGAACTGTTCCTGTAATACCAATATTCAGTTTATCTTGTTGAGCAAACCTAATGCTACGATGGTAACTAGCCATTGCCCAACCCATACTTCCAAGTGAGCTGAGAATACTAGCTACTTGATGAATAACTATAATGAATGTAAAAATGAAATTTATTCTGATAAGAAATATGATGTATTAGTTATATAAAAATATATATACATTCAAAATTGATATTGCTATGATAATGCTTGAGTAATATAGTTAATTGTAAAATTTGCTGAGGAGCAGCTTCAAGAAAACATTCAAATACTCTTAATAATGCAACATCCTGATCTTCCTTTAACATTTTAAGATAATATCGCCTTTGAGAATTACGGTCACTCTGCTGTTTGTATTTATAAGCCTTAAGGGCATACTTTAAAGTTTGGTAATAGCGTAATACTGGTGCTAATTGAAATGCAACAACTACAATGCAACATAATTTGTTTGTTAACATTGTGTGGTTGCATTTTGACTCAGGTTGATTTGATGTTGCATTTCTCTAAAAAAAAAGAAAATCATTTTTAACATAAATAACATAGAAACATATACTGCTTTTATTTAAAATAAACTTTTACCTTGTTATCTTGATATTGCATTCTTTTACTAATTATGACATTTATAAAAGAAGGTAGAAAAATAAAAATTGTTGTCCATATGAAATATGTTATTTTGTTTGCTAATAAGTATCTTATGGCAAGATTAATATCAATTGCCATATCCAAAATGTGCATAAGGATTGAAGATACAAGAAAAAAGATATCAAAGTAAGATATACTTGGATTTTTTAAAGGAACATCTACATCATCAACGTTTAATTCCAATACAGGAAAAATACCAATAATTTGTCTCGTATGAAGATGTTTATTACTTTGAATTTCCATATTCACTTACTGTTAAATAATCTTGAGCATCATAATTCAAATTGAAGTGCTAACAATGTACAATTATTAATTATAGAATTTAAATTCATTGTAGGATTATTTCGTTCATATTTAGCAACATAATTTTATGTTAAACATAACCTCAGCATAAAAATATTTTTTGTTTTATTTCTTTCAAGAACAGTATCATAGTAAACATTATTATTGTATTTACTATCTGCTGTATAAAGTAAGCACTTATCTATTTAATTGATATGTGAATATAATTTGATACATTTTGATAGATATAGTTACGTGTAACTAGTTTTTAAAGGTTTAATAAGTCACTAGTTCAAACTTAATTAACACATAAAAATCTATCCGATTTAATAGAACAATGACACGAGATTATTTAAAGAAAACTTTTAT
>NW_017100161.1:2989387-3016118 GCF_001263275.1 Habropoda laboriosa | reverse complement strand
ATAAGAAATAAAAAATGTATGTATACAAGATATTGCATTTTTAATTACTTTTTTATTAGAAAAGAGTGTCAATCGCTTTTCTTAAACAACATGATATATGAATTACGTTGCCATAGAAACTGTCGGAATATAACGATACGGTCACAGAAAGAATTGTGATTTTTGGAATTATTAGTTATTAGTGAATTATTTTCCGTAACAAATGAGTACATCAAGTACCAATAAATATTTAGTGACTATAATTGTACAATATTTAATATTACTTTTTGATATTTTTGTTAATTCATTTACAAGTTTTTCTCGACAGAATCCAATTAATTTATTGATTCTCTATGTGTACGTGATGTTTTTACTTTACTATGCTACATACATAAATGTATATTCTTATTTTACTGAATTATTGTTTTTAAGGGTTCAAGATGTTTGTCTTATCATAACTATCACAATTCTTCTAGTTAATTTCTTTTCTACTTATATTTTTCAGGTAACTAGTTTAAAAATAATAACCAAAGTTTAATTAATTTTTAAATATTGTAAAAAATTTATCACTTCTGTACAGATAGGATTAATACAATTATTATACACAAAATTTCGTGTAACATTAATATTATGTATCACATACATGATATTAAGCATTAGTCTACATACATGGGACATTAAAGCACATAGGTCATCATCTCACAAATGTTATTGGACTAAAGATTTTCATATTCTTTACTCATTACATAAAGGAGGTAACATAGTTAGTTAAATTTGATGTATATAATATTTTTCAGTTTTCTCATATAAAGTTATATTGAAGTTGCAGTTTTATACTACTACTTTTATAAGAGAGCATCTCTTAGAATCGCAGATCCAAGATTCTATGAAAGCTCAACATGGATTCAAAGTCAATTCAGCCTCTCCTAGTCAATATTTAAAATTAAAAATTACAACAAACAAAGGAATGCAGCAATTTTAATCATAACAAGCAGAAGAAATAAAATAACGAAGAAATATCCTTCTTAAAATTTGTGTAAATACTTTTACTTTGTTTATGACAAGGATACAGTTATAGTTAAAGTAAAATACTTTAAATAGTTTAACTGTATAATTTTTTTACTCTAAGGTTTTTAAAAATAATGTTCAAATATATGTTACAGATGTAATGTGCAATAGCAATAAATTTTTTGAAGTATTTTAAGAATATTTCACTTTATATACAATATAAAAAGTATTGTTGTAAGATAGTTTTTTACAATTGTGTTAACATTTTACAAAAATAAAATGTAAAATTTTGTACAATTTTTACAAATATGGATGTCGATCTTTAAATTAATATGAAGCATATTAACAGTGATTGGCTTAGTTTATTATTTTGTTCAAATCTACCTAGAGACTTCAGTTTAAACTTACATTGTGTAAAAACTATCAATGTTTTGATAGACTGTTTCACAGATCAGAAAATAATACCTTAAAATAAGTCAGTGGAATTTAAAGTTATCTTCATACAGTATGATTACCATGAAGAAAAAGTAATTTGTCTATCAAGTGAGGAGGTAAAGCCGCTCGCCTTGTGTCATACAAAACTTGCACTTCTGCTGGAATTCTAGAGGGTGGTGCACAACATGCAGGTACACAATTGTATTTACAAGCTAATTTTCCCAAATTTGGGCACTTTGCAGAAATTTTAGCCCACCATTGAAGAGGACAATAATCAAGTGGTGCAGTGGATTCAGAATGATATTGTACAAGTTCAAGGTCAGCTTTTTCTTCTGCAGGCATTCCACTTTTCATTGAACATAAACCTCCAAGTAAAAGTTCCATACCTGTATGTAATTAAAATATATCCATTCAGTTTTCAAATTTAAAACATTGAAATTTGTAATATTTACCTGATAAACGACTTTTTTTATTTGGAGGATCATCCTCAACTTTGATATTTATAGTATCACAAGATTCTTCTTGTATTAATTTTGTTAACATGTCCTTTATGTCAGTTGCAACTGAGTTTTTATCTTCTTCAGTAGCATATGGCAACTGTTTAAATCTAATTTATAACATAATATTAATTGTATTTGTATTCATTTAAAAAAGAAGTTATCCTAATAATAATCTATAATTACCTTGGATCTAAAGTTGTTGCAATTTGAAGTAAAAGAGTAACATTATAATCTGCATACCTATCACAAAGCATATCAGATAAAGATTCTTTGAAAGACTTTGCTTTATCACTATCAGTTTCTTTTATTTTGAGATGAGAAGATACAAGTTGCCAAAGTAATGGTTTTAGTAAAGATATTAATGGCATTTTTTCCTCACTAAGAGTCATAATAGTAACTTTAAATGGTTCAAGGACATTCACAAGATCCTCTACAATCTTCCATTGATCATTTGTTAAATCAACTACTTCTTGATCAACACCTTCCATGCTTTCTAAAATTGATGTGACAATATTACGACGTAAAACTATCTGTTCTAGCATGTTGTATGTTGATGTCCATACAGGTGGATAGTCCATTAACATGGTGTTTTCTTCCAGCTATAATAATATCAAATACACTTTAAAACTATGTGTTAGCACAATTTTTTAATGAATGACTTACAATAAATTTTTTTACTTACTTCCAACAATTGTTCTTGCATAGCTAATGCTGCAGATGCAGCTGGATGACTTATAATAGCTCCAATAGCAGCTCTGCATTTTGATAATATGATAGCAACTTCTGAACTTTCAAAACAAGCTTGAGCACACACTTGCAAGGTATAAAGTAAACAAGGAACTAATGTTAATCCTCGAGTTGTTAAAGCAGCCAATAATTCTGTCCTAGATGTGGCTATTACAACTGCAGTTATCCTTTCTATTTTTAGGTCCCAATCAAGTAACAAAGAATCGATGGTATTACCCCACTGAGGTTCCTCCCAATCCAAAGGAGCATGAATTGTACTTAACACTTTACATTCTAACACTGGTTCACCAGAGTTTTGATAATATACAGAAATAGTAATAAATCTTTCATCAGAATTTGATCTCCACTCTTCAATGGTCAAACCTACTTCACTTGTAATACAAGATAGAGATGTAGCCACTGATTCACGAAAGGTATCATAAATCTTTGGTATTATTTCTTCTTCTAATTTATTTTTACTAGGAATTTCACAAGGTGAACGTAAAGTTGCAACTAGTCTTTGAAAGCCTCGTCCTTCTACCACCTCTGGTAGTTGTAAGTCCATTATAATAAATTCAGCTATAGCATCAGATACAGTCTTTCCATCAATACTTGATTGGTTCATAGAATTATCCTCTGGCATAAGAAAGGCCACATTTTGGCTATTGCTTCCAATATTAGAACCACTTTTAATCATAACTCTCAATGGTTGACCAATTGTGATATCATCTTCGATGTTAGATAAACTTATATTTGGATCAGTCACAAATTGAATGTCTCCATCTATTTGAACAGTACCGTCAGCATTAGTAGTATAAATATGCTGTGCAGAAGTTAAACCTGCTTTTAATAACTTTTTTTGTGCTCTTCTTTCTTTTGTTTCTTGTGAAAGTACCTGCCTTCGTGGAAGATTAGTTGCTTCTAGTTCTAACAGTTCTTGAGCATGTTTATTTTGCAAATGCATACGCAAATTGCTAGTATTACGATTATATGCAATTTGAGTTTTGCATAATATGCAAACAATTTTCACTTTTGTAAGAATATCACCATCATCTGTAGCTGGGAATCCAAAGAATTTCCAATAAATACTTCTCATTGACATAGGTACTACTAATTTCTTGTAAGTATAAGTATGCTTTTCTTCCATCATTTTAGCGAGTACCAGTTGCATTTCACTTTTGGAATCGTCCGTTGCAGAAGATTTTCCGCTGTTAGGCAATGTTACTGATTTACTTTCCATAATTGTAAATCAAAGTATAAAGGTACCGGCACGTCTTATCTTCGAAGTATTAAAATATACATACTTAATATTTCTCGTAGTTATAATACTTCATAGGGTTTGTTTCTCATCAAAATGGAGGATTTTCGTTGCATAATTTAAAATGCAACTGTTTTCAGAGATGCATAATCCTTTTTACGCATTCTCTTCTCTCTATAGTTACGAGGCGATAACAAATTTACCGCGAAGATTCCGATATTTCAAAGCGGCGTTTCACGAATTATTTTACAGATATCGAACTTCAATTTCTCGTTTCGAAAAGAACGATGCACGATCGGTTATCGACCACCTCTCGTAACGATGCTATCGACTTTAGTTCACTTGTTCAAAGAAATATCGCTACGTAGAGCACTCAACTAATCGATTTCACAAAATGGTACAGGTCTAAGAAAGCGCCATCTGTATCGATTACTCGATACTATTCTGTATTTTGTTCTTTGAATATCACGTATAAAATGCATTTATCAAAACAAAATACATAATATTTTTCGTTATTATTCAAATATAAAATTAAATATTGAAATGTATATGCATTTCTTTTGCTAATAGTAATACATTAAATTTTTGCCTAATTGAACAGAAGATTAATAATTTACCCTTCTTGCATTGTATTAAATATTTGCAAATTATTTTATTACAAGTTCAATTTTTTACAATTATCAAGGAAGTATTAATTAAAATGAACGAATCATTGTGAAAAAACAAATGAACGTAAAATAGTGACTTATGATAAAATGAAAAGTTCTTTACAAAAAGTTAACCTAAAATTTCGTTCATGTCTCTGTTCTTTGTTTCGTATAGATCGTTTAATATAAATATATGTATATATTTTCGATAGGTTTTAAAAGTATACTAATTTCTAGTGAATTATTTTGAAATATAACAAATGTATTTGTCTAAAAAGAAGAAAGTATTTATTGGCTTGCTACTATGGAGGTTAATTTCCGTATTCGTAGTACAAACTACTCATGTACCAGATGAATACTGGCAATCATTGGAAGTTGCACATCGTTTAGCATTTGGATATGGATATCTTACATGGGAGTGGATAGAGAAAATTCGCAATTATATGTATCCATTTTTGATATCTGTTATCTATCAACTATTGGCATTTGTAACATTAGATCATGTAATAATCTTAACAACATTACCTCGAATTCTTCAAGCAATTATCAGTGCTTATGGAGAATACAAATTTTATGAGTGGACTAAAAACAAGTGGACATTGTATAGTTTATGCATAAATTGGTATTGGTATTATTGTGCTACACGTACATTAATTAATACTGTAGAAACAACATGTACTATGACAGCTTTGTCAATATTTCCATGGCATGATAGCAATGTTGCAAGTACAAAGTATCTATGGATTATTGGGTTTCTATGTATGATAAGACCTACTGCTACTATTGTATGGTTACCTTTATGTCTTTATCACTTATGTACAAGTTCACAAAATAAGCTGACATTAATATGTCAGTACAGTATCATATGTATTATTTGTTGCTTAAGCTCAATATTACTAGACAGTTATTGCTATGGTATGTTAGTTATTTCCCCTTGGGAGTTTTTTCGTGTAAATGTACTTTACAAAATTGGAGATTTGTATGGAACACAACATTTATTATGGTATATTTTCTGTGGATTACCAGTGCTTCTAGGATGTTATTATATTGTGTTTGTATTATGTATTTGGCAAATAATGAAACATCCAAGTCGTTTATACCATCAGGCAATTCTGTTAATTGTCATAGTTTGGACAGTTTGTGTTTATTCCTTGTTATCTCATAAGGAATTTCGATTTTTATTACCTCTTTTACCAATGTGTATATACATATGTACCTCTTGTACATTTCCCTTAAATGTTAAGTTTACAAAAAGGGCAAGGAAAATTTTTATAGGATTGTTAATGATAACTAATGTGTTACCTGGCCTTTATTTTAGCGTAATACATCAACGCGGATCGCTAGACGTAATGAATATTCTACATAACGAAATTGTTAATGCTGATAATACAACTAACATATTATTTTTGACTCCTTGTCATGCAACTCCTCTGTACAGTCATTTACATGTAAACGTACCTATCAAAATACTAACTTGTGAACCTAATTTCGAAGGCGATATAAATTATGTAGACGAAGCAGACATGTTCTTTGCAAATCCAACGCAATGGCTTGATCATAATTATAATAATAACAATAGTATCGTACTTCCTGATTACATAATACTATTTGATAATATTGTACCGAAAATAGGTGAATTTTTAAAACATTACCAAATTGTTTCACAAATTTTTTATGCGCATTTTCCGCAGTCAAATTATGGGAAATATATTTACGTATATAAACATGTATAGAAACATTGTGAATGTTAATAAATAAACATGTACATTCGTTCTTTTATTCTCATATGTTAAATTTCACTTTCGCTATTGTTACCATTCAGAATGTCGATAATCAATTTACATTCTTATCGACGTACCTTTTATTTTCATCGATTTGCAAAAAACTAATTTTTCAGACCTCCGCTTGAAAGGGATTCGCCATAACAATGAGAATAATGAAGTCACATGGCGGGATTAGCCGAATTCCCATCGTATGGTTTGTGGGGCTGGACGAAGGAGGTGGTGACCGACAATGATGGTGGAGGAAAAAAAACAGTTGGAGAGGGAACGGCCAGACAAGTTTTTGCGGAACCATCATCGACACGAAAAGCTTTTGATAATGACAATTAAACGATGATCATTTTCGATGGTCGAAAAACAGAATTGACTGCAAAGCGAATATGTACCGTTACCAAAAAGGTCTTGAATCTTACAGACGATCATTCTAACGGTACTTGTCCAACACTAATCACACCTATCAAATCGCGATTGTTAATGACATAACGTTGTTTAACGTTAAATTTAATTGTTAAATTCAACAGTAGATTTTACACTGAACGTGTTGCAGTCTTAAATTATTAAATCGGCTTGACAATTTTCATTTGGCTGCGAACATAACAGCAGGAAAGAAGGAAAGAATGTCTTCGTTATTACAACAAAACGAAAATTATAATATCAACCATCTCCGAAATATTTTAGCGTGCTGCAGCACGGTAGCACATATTGAGGAGCTGCCTATATACCTATAATATACATGTGTATATGTCTCGTAAGAATGAAGTTACAGAATCACAAATGAATATCTTATAAAGAGCAAATGAGAACATCCGACTGTCTTGTAACTAAGTAACCGCTACCGTGTCGTCTATGTATTTCAATGCCTTCCAATCGAGATTCAAAGCGACATAAAACAGAAAAAAATTGATTTAACTAGGAATAGAAAAGAACGGGAAAGCAAGAAGGGAATTGTCCATAGGACGTCAAGTCCAAGAATATAGTGGTTGCAACCGCGGATAAAGAAAGGCGGACGTGGTAAAGTAACGCAAAGTAAAGTAAGGTAAGGTAATTCGTGGCTATAATCGAAGGTACAGCAAGATGGTGCAAGTGGGATGGAAGAAAATATAAAGAGGGGACTGACTACATGGAGTCAACGTTCCGAGCGGGTCAGCGACCAGCTTGTCTTTTTCTCTCTCGCCTTCCTTTCGTGTCCTTCCTCTATCGTGATGGTACTCTCTTCCTTCACGGCTGTCTTTTCTTTCTTTCTTCTATTTTTTTCTTTTCCTTTTTTTGCATTAGAAATCTTTTTTCTCGCGTTTAGTCTCTTTTCAATCGAACGAACGAAAAAAAGCTGTGCTCTAAATTAAACACCGTAGGAGTCGATCATCTCTGTTTGGACGAGTCTCTTTATTTTGCTTCGAGGTGACGTCGCAATTCGAGTAAGGTAGGAAGGAAGGATATTGACGACGGAAGGACCGTCGTCGTGATTTGTGACGGTTCGAAAGTTACATTTGGCTGTATATCTGCGTGTATACGAAAGGCACGAATATAATCCACGTCGGAGAGAAAGTTCTGCGCAACGGTGAATCCGTTCCCCATCCTTCTATCGTGAAAGAGCATCCAAAATGGATTGTTCATCGTTGAAGTACGACCAGCCTAGCTACTTATTTATACCGTTCGAAATATTTCCAGGTGGTAGAAGAAAAATCGATCGTTCCTTTTTTTCCGACCTGAACGATGGAGATTCCGAGTTGTCTGTTGAACGTGCATGTGCGCACATCCCTTAAATGCATAATATTCTAACTTAGATTCTGTTTCACCTATTCTGCATTGGCGTTACGTCGATAAAATCGTGAACGTGGCTACGAAGTTATTCCACAAGCGAGATTATAAAATGCATCGGAGTGATAGATTAATTTCACGCTTCTCAACGTCAGTAGGTTAAGTTATACAGTGACATCGTCGATAATGTACATATAATTACATCGATTGGTAAGAAAAATTTGTCCTTTTTCCTACGGTTATTGCGTATTGGATAAACTTTGAATCGCAGAACCATAATCCTCTTCGCGACGATTTCAAGCTTCAAGTATTACAGGATTGACTTTGGGATCCCCCGAGTCGCAGGTGTTTGACAGGTGTTTCTAACTCGAGGAAGTTCTCCCTTTTGTATCGTCCTCTTCCGCCTTCGCTTCTTTCACGAAAGGCGGAAAAGAAAAAAACATTAGACGATTAAAGAATGCTATATCTTTTTCTATTTCGTACATTTTCATTAGGAATTTTATAATTTACCAGAAAATCAGAAAAAAAAAGAAGGAAAAAATAGGCTATTATAAACGAAGGTATTTCGAGAAAAAGTTATTACTTTTATTTCATCTTATTAACCGTGAGATTTATCTACACTTCCTTTTGTGAATAATGAGTTGAACCTTGTATAAATGTCTACCCTCGGTTCTAATTATCCTCGCGCAAAAAAGATGCCCCAATCGGAATAAATCGTTCTTACGTATGCAGGTATGTACACAGGGCACTTAGGATTAGCGTCTATTTTATAGCGGCGTGGCGTTCACGCTGGTATAGGATCTCGATATGACACGAAAGGTTCAGAGTCCGATATCGTAAACCGGCTTTTCTTCCTTCGTCGACGTAGACTTTGCTCCTCAAGCGTATAGACTTTGGTCTCGCGCGTTTCTCGACGCCGTTTGTGGCCCTCGTACACCTGTCGCGAGGACATTTCGTCCTTATACTACTTCTTCGTTTCCACAATTCACGTTTCCAACGTTAATTAGATTTTCCTTCGATTTTACGGGTTTATCGTATCATTAAGTGTACGTTTCTATTTCAACTTTACCGGTAATAAAGATTAATCGAAACTCGATGCAACTGAATCGTAAATCAACGTTGAAGTAATATAGTCGTGGTTTCCGGATGAACGTTTTACAATATAAGGATCGACGGACCTATAAAAACGGTAAACATGTATTTCGTAATCGCGACGTGGTCGAATCGATCGTAAGGAAGGACGAATAATACATTATATATGTGTATATATATAGATACATGTGAATCTATAAATATATGCATATAAATATACGAAATCTGTATCCTTACAATGTCCATTTTCGATCTTGGTCCATCATAGACCAGTGAACGATGCACTTGTCCTCCTCTGGCCGTCGTTACGCGCTGTCGAGCTCAACCAATCACAGTTGGCAGGCAACAGGTGACCGACCAATCCGGTCTCCCTGTCACTACATCGTCGCTCTTACGTAGCGCTAAGCATTTCGCTTCACGGATATTCCTACCAAATCCAACGACGATTGCTTTCCCGTTTTCTGCTTCTCTGTCTATACATAGCTCTTCTCATTCTCCTGTTTCCCCGCCCCGCGGTGATCGTGCCAACCTGTTGCTCGCTAAGCTTTCCTTCGCTCTCCTTCCTAAGTCGATTTAACGTAAACTGTATATAATATTCAACATACACGTATATACCTACTTACACGAAGCAAAGATTTGCAACCTCGAATTTTAATCGTACGGCAAGTTTCATTAAACAAGTGAAACCGTATTATCCGATCTATCGGAGTACATATTATTATATATGTTTTGTTATTCTTAAATACTTGTATTCGATGGATAAGCAAAATTTTGTTTGGATATGGTAATTTTGCTATATTTCCAACGAACGGCAAATCTAACCTAATCAGGATATCGATCCAAGCATCTTTCGCTATTTATATATACACGATATACCGTAGTGACATTTTCAGAAATGCACAAAAACAATTCCAAAAATAACGCAGAAAAGAATAAACGAAAAAAAAGAAGAAGAAGAAAAAAAAGGAGGAACTTCAACTGTGAAGTAAGACGTGTTCGTGTACGCGTGTTATCAAGGCCGTGATCACATTATGGAGGGAGCATTGAATCGAGGGCACAGGCGACGGTATACGTACCTGCGATCTGTTAGAGCCTCCTTATAGTCGGAAGAAGAGCGCAAGGTAGCCGCCATTTTTGTTCCTCCCGATTACCGAATCGTGGCTGTCCTCGACTGGCGGACTACAACACGTATTACACCTGATGTTTTCCTACTCTGTCGAAGGCAAAACGAACGACGTACGCATCGGTGGGCCGCAACAGCTTCACCTCCTCCCTTGAAAATTCATTCATACGCGGGAGGGACTATCCGTTGGCCGGCGCCGCGCGCCAGTTCGATCTATCGAACTCGTTCGTTCGTTCGTCCGCCATGAAGGAGTAAACGTGGCGCTCCAGGTGGAAAATAATCGCGGTCGGGTAGAGCGGGGTGAGCGTACCGCAAGACGAGTGGAATGTCTGCGCACCTGGCCAGTGCGTCGCTGCTTTGACCTGCCTTTCCCTTCGCCTCTTTAACCTGGGCTGACTGCGTGTTGTTGCGTTCTGTGCTGCTCGTGGGCAAAGTTATAAACCGGGCCAACGGGGACAGGCAATATTTCCAAACAAACACGAAATAATCTTCTAACAATAGAGGGATAAATTGGTTTTCAGTATATACGGGCTGGTTTAGAAGTTTCTCGAATTTAAACGCGTTCCTCCGTGCCGTTATCGTGCAGTTTCCGCGTTTTTTAACGCCACCTATATCTGTCCTCGTCAGGACGATAGAGCGAGCCACGTTTACCGTCCTTGTCGCGCCAGTATACCGTGCGCGCGGCACGGGAACGAGCCAAGAGGGTCTAGCCAACGAGCGACGGGTTCGATGCGCAGTCGCCAGGTGAGGCAACGACGACGTGTGCGCGCAACGGTCGGGGTTGGCCAGTGTTGCACGATACCTTGCCACTCGCGACGGCGGTCCGTCGATAGAAAACCGCGCAAACACGATATCCTCCCGCGGCTGTGTCGGCCCGTTCGCGAAAAAAATCATCGTTCCAGGTTGTGTGTTATCGTCGTCAATAAAAGACCTGGGGCGAACGTGTGCTGTGCGCGAAAGAGAGAGAGAGAGAGAGATCGTGTTGTTTTATAGACCCGTTGATATTGGCGATTTTGGATTAACGGTCGGTCGATCCTTAACCTCAAATGGGAAGCGCGCAATAAATAAAACAACATGTCGCTGAAGGATATGACCGATAGTCTGTGAACGTGTCTCGGTGAAGATAAACGTGTGAAGAGATTCCTCTTCCAGGTGGCTGTTTTGTAAACGTCCAGGACACGGCTTGCGCGTCGTGGTCCGTGTCCACTTTGGGTGGAAAAGTGTGCCACTTTTGAGTATACGGAGAGTTGAGGTGTACATTGACCCAGAAGTAGTGTGAGTAGTGTGCTCTGAGGAAACGGGGACGTGGAAGAAGGGACGTGAGGAGGTAGAAACCCTGGCACGATGCAGACTACGGGAGCTGCGAGGGGACCTACTCACCTGGTTGCCCTTTACGTGGCGACCGCCGGTCTCCAGGGTAATGCTCTCGGTTCCGACGAAGAGGAGATCACGCTTCTCGTTTACGTGCTCATCGATGTGCTACAGAACAAGGTAAAGCTCGGAGAGAATAAGAATAAATGCCGCTCTCGAGTTAGAGAATTGCTCGATGGAAAATTAATGTTAAGTGATTCACGGATTCGTGTCACTCCCGTTTCCTGTGTACGGTTTCCATGCACGATACAGTTCTATGAAATTTATTCAACGTTTTACCGTTCAATAATATCCATTCACATATGCTGTGATTTTTTCTTTCTTTCTCTTTTTCTTTCACGAATATTCTTCGACTTCCATCGAGTTTGTTAATCATCGTACGGTGGTATTCTCCTTTTCTTTTTTACATCGATCGGATTTGTTAACGTTTTATTAATCGTATCAAGAGTGCCACGACGCTGAAAATCACCGATACATCATTCAACTTTCACGAAAGTTTCCTGAACCACTGTCAAACTTCCTTACGTGTTTCACTGCCACCGCTACAATGCTTGTGCACGTCTGCGGCTGCCATTGTTTCTCGAATTATCCGGTGGGGGCGGAGCGTCGCGCCCTCGAAAGGTCGTCCATCACCTCCAGCTTTGCCATCGAGATTATCTGGCGCTATGGACTCCGTTTCTCATTAGTTCTCCCATATTACGATGCCGGGAAACTACGCTTCCTGTTCAAACGCGCTTCTTTAACGTTAATTACTCGAATTTTATACATTTCAACGTTATATAAAACGTGAATTTTAGTTAGACTGCGATTTAACGTTACAAAATACAATTCCAAGGAAAATGTGAAACGTAGATTGTAAACATTGTTGAAAAATTCATTCTAGTAAATTTTTAAGGTTAACTTCGCTTCGATAAAAATCAAAATTCAACAGAATACTAACATTCAACCTTTCTTTCTTATTATCATGTTTAAACAACTATAATCGACAAATTCTGTACATAATAGAAACTTTTATTGAATCTTATCCTTCCCAAAGAAAAAAGCTGTCCGAAAAAGTTTCTAAATGTCGTTCGACAGGAAAATCCCTGTAATTTTCCGCTTCGTGAATCTTCTCGCTTATTTATGCACATTTCGCCTCCGTTCATTCGACCGATCTGTATTATACTTCACCTATTCGAAGTTATCGATTGGGTTCGTTTCGATTCCGAGCAAACTCGAATTTTCCCGTGGCGAATTCGAGAAATCGTGTAGCATCCGGCGCGGCAACAGGTGCGCCTAGTTTTCTTTATTCTTTGTTGTGAATCGCCTTGCACGAGTGCGCCCGAGTTCCAGCTGGACGGTCGTTTCCTTTTTCCCCTCGAGTCACATACCTGACTATCTCCGATCGAGCTCGATCGAGGACAATGGCCGCCGGTGAGCTCCTCTCGCTTTGCAAGGGCCTCAAGGAAATCCGACAGCCATACTACACATTCTGTCTCTTTGCTTGTAGGTACACGTGTAACTATTGTTACTATCATGTTCATGCACTTATAATATTATTCATCGGCAGATCGAACGATTCGAGTCGTTCCGTTTTCAACATCGACCTGCACCTACGTGTATCACAGGCAACGATGAGCGAGCAGTATTCGTGTTAATTGACGTAAATATTAAGTCGAACGTTAATAGTCGTTATTACCGTTCTACTATCAGCTCGGTTTCACGAGAAATGTTATCTAAATGCGACACCGTATGTAACAGGTTCAACGAATTCTTAAGCGGGATCTACTGTTTTACATATTTTCAGGAGGAATCTGTTGTTTGATATATTGCCGAAGTGGTTTCTAGAAAAATTGGTAATTAACTCCGTCAGGGAAATTGATAATGTGAAATTGAACGATGGTAGATTGTATCTAACGGAGTTTCTCAGAGCAGCATATGAGAATGAAATTTTTTACGAGAAAGATGTCTACGGGATAAAGTAGTAGACATATCTCGTCGGTTGGCGATTTCTTAATGCAGAGAATTTTATTTGGGCAATTTCTGGGAATCGTACGTTTACCTTGTTCGAGGAAACTTAATAACAAGTTCTATCAAAAATTTCTCACATCTTTAAGAAGACGAAATATTTCAAGTTTAAACGGACTGGTTTTTTTTGGTGAAAGTGTATCGAAAGATTCGCGTAGGATAGGGAAAGCCCCCTCGAAACGAAAGTTTCCAATCACCGCATTCTGGGTGGATCGTGGAAATTTTTCTTCTCGTTTCCACCGAGATCGCAACGGTGTTAGATATAATACGGTGTCTGTGAAGCATTGGAAAACGTTCATAGACACAAATCAGATACCTCGATAAATACATATTACATACGCCTGTCTACCTGTATCGATTTCTTTCTCGTCGCGTTACAAAACTTCCAGTTTCCTCTACGTGTTTTCGCACGAACGTTACGAATACATGTAGTATATACGTACATCTATACAGGCCAGAGTCTTCTTCCTCCCGATGAGTTTCACGAAAGATTCGCGAATACGTTCTTCAGCCGTGTGAAAAGAGAGGACGTTGACTTACGCGTTGGAAAGCAAGATTGCGCTCGGCGTAGCCAGGACGCGAAACAGCCAGCGTGTGGTTTTACTTCGGCAAACAAAAACGTCGGAGCCGTGTGTAATGCCTGTAATTTCGAGCGTCGCGTTGAACCGCTTAAAAACCGACTCCCCAGGTGAAATACTTGTAAATCCTCTTCTCGGCCGCGATAGTTTTGCGGCCCCGCTAAATTGCCTTTGATATAAAACCGACTTTCGGTGATGAAACGTTGCCGCTTCTCTCTCTTTCTCTCTCTCTCAAATTAAAATCGATTTAAGCGACTTCTGCTCGATTATCTATTTAGTACAGAATATTCCACGAATTCGTCGACAATTTTTTTCACAATTTAATTATTTCATGTATCATACTTTAATTTCTAGATAAAAAATAAGTCACGTAGAAGAAAATAACAAAATTGAATTCTTCCAATGGAACTACATATATAATACCTATACGTTGAATTTGATCGGTTCGTGATTCGTTTAGAGAATGCTTGCACAACTCGGCCCATTGTGATTCGTTTCCGGCGTTTAAAGTCGATCGTTCAAGTCGAACTCTAATGAGCGACGTCAATCTATAGGCTTGACCCTTTGCCGTGTATTTCCGTGTGCCGGTTATCGAATGCATTTGTTTAAATTGTACATGAGAATAGCTCTACCTGTGGTATATATACCTACTACTCAAACGTAAAAAAAAAGAACGAAAAGTTCCACGAGCAAAATTCGAAACGAGATTTCAATTGCGTTTGCTCATCTTTACGAACGTTCAGAATGTTTGCTCGGCTCTGCAAACACTCGCTACGACTATCCAATTACGCGATTCTTTTTTTTCTTCTTTTTCTTAACCATTTTCTTCGGTTTCCTGGGTCTGGGATATTACGCGTGCAGCCTATTATTCGCGTCCGACCGCCCCATTCCGGTCCACCATTTCGAACCTTTTCTCTTCCCTCCTGCTGCTGCTGCTGCTGCTCCTCCTCGCTTCCCTCTTTTTCGCCGTTCTCCCGTTGCAGTCTCACAAATACCGCTAACACTTAATGTATTCTGTGGGAAAAGATTTCAGGAGGCAGACGTTGAAATCTCCCTCTCTCGGCTGTCGTTATTTCGAATTGAAATAACTATCTCGCTTAACCCTTCACGTGTGCAAATTGCTCGAAACAATTTCATCGTGTTGTTCTTCTTTTTTTTTTAATAACGATACACAAAGCTACGAGAGGTAATTGTTTCTTACAGATACAAGCAAGTAGGTTCTTTTTTTAATATTGATTCAGCAACGCGATATCTTATTGGGTCACCGCTTAACCATTTTGCGCTCGTCGATAGAAACTGACGCTTACATATGTATGCTTAGGTTTAAATTGAAATTGCTTTTAATTTTCATTCTCTTTCTTGTCGTTTCGATGGACTTTTTAAGTATCTCTCAATATTGGAGTAATAAAGGAACGACGATGTATTCGTTTGAAAAAAGAAACGCAGGATTTTATGAAGCTTTCGTTGGCAGTTTCCTCGAAGCGTTTGTTTTCGAGGAATTTTTGCAACGAATTTTCCTGGCCGGTTTCGTTTGTCGTTGTCCTCGACGAGGACAAGACAGTTCCTATACGCGACGCAACTCACGACCTTTGACCCTCGCGTATCCCTCCTCCCGGCAAATATCATTCCTGTGGTCATTGGTTGTCTTGTATTTGCGCTGCGACTCGTCAGATTTGCAATTTATGAATTCGCTTCGAATCGCGTTTTACGTTCGCGTTGCCCTTGCGGCAACGCGTAAGACAGACGTTCAGGATTGTCACACCTTAATGCACGATTTTCCTATCTTCTTTATTCTTCCTTCTTCCTGTAAAAAAAAACCGCCATTTCCTTCTCAAACAACAGACTTTCTTCGTTGTTTATCATACGCTTGAATTACGACGAATTCATAGCGTCTATTTTGCTCATTCGATAAAAAAGAAATTTCACCAGATGAATATTGCAAATCAGTTTTTACAACTTTCATCTTCGCCCATGAAAATCTCGACACTTCACTTTTCCACGTTTCGTGCCGTTTACAATTACACACCTGCTCCGAGATTGTTAATATCTCATAAATTAGCGTTTTATCGTCATCGTTAATACCTCGTAAAACTTTCGAGTATTCCTTGAAGGGATACCGTTTCGACGAGTTCTATGAACCGACAAAGGCTCGTTGAAACGTGAGGGTAGCTTTCGAAACCATTCATTACCCCCGAATTTGCTTCTACCTAGAGACCTACTCCAATTTCTCAGGTACCCGGCGAATCCTCGCAGTAGTAATCTCGACCTTAGAGAAATCGACGGGACAGTATGCTATCTCGACCTCGTAAAATATACAAGAACGAACAAGAATCTCTTCACACCTTGTTGGAGGTTACTATCGTCCTTGACGGACTCCGACAGGGCAGTGCCTTGATCAGACCTGGTTGTATTCCTCCTTTGAGGACAGTTTCTAATCTTAGAAACCTTATCGGTGCTTCCTTAATCTTCGTTCAAAGATGTTGAATCTCGTTATCGAATCTCGTACACACAATCGCCTAATCGGGAGATCTGTGCACTTGGACGAGCAATAGTGGAATTTCTGAATAGGAATAGGAAAAGGTGATTTGCATACGCGCGTCACTAGTAAAGCGTGAATATTCATGTATGTAAGTAAGTTGCTTGCGTATATTTGAAAATTCATGAAATTTTGTCCGCACCGTTCTGAAGTGGTGTAATATTCAGGTGAGACAGGTAGCCACAATTTTCTACCTGGTGTTGGGAAATGGTGTTTGAATAGGTATTATTTTCCTCACGAACGGTTAAACCGTAGAATACACAGAAATATGAAAAAAGATTCTTTCGAACGACAGTAGAGATTAATACGTTGGTCGTGTTGAATATTTAACGGATGGATCTTCTCTAACTCGGGAAAGAAAAACTCTTATCTCTATTGAACGAGAGATACCTTTAATCCTCGATGCGACACGATTGAAGCGAATAATTAGCAGCTAATGATTAACGTTTACGTAATTGTAATATTGGATCGTTTATGTCGCGAGTTATGCCACGGAGTCTTATCGCTCTGTCGACGAAGATAAGCTGGTGGCATGCTTGGCACCGAACTACCTTGATCTGTTAACCCCGCATCAAAGAACCTGCTTATTAAGTTTCTTGCACGTCTCTGTACCGTGTGACATCCACGAATATGTATTTACGTAGCGTTAGACACCGATAAACTCGCCTCGACGAGCTTGAACTCGCGATACATTTTAATATTGTACGCACACGGTGTCCTCGAGGCGAAAGAACGCCTAGGCCTCCCCGAGGTCTTAGCGAAAAAGTGTAATTTCCTTTTGTGTAAAAAACTGAAAGGAAAAAACACGGCTATAAATTTCACGTATCATAACGTTTTGACGTGGAGAGAAATTGCGTGAAAGTATAACGTTTGAAAGTATGACGTTTTGTATAATTTTCATTATTGTTATCGTTCTTAGTAAATCGTTTTCAACGATAGCATCTTGAGAAAGCATTTCTTTACATTTCCTATATTTTTCCTGAAATTCTGTTCTTCATAGCTGTACGCTGTAAAAAAGTTTGAGAGAGTAGCGTTGTTTCGCGGGGAGACACCTTGTACAAACGACTGTCTTGCGAAAAGTGTACTTGACTCGAAACGTTTCGATGTCTTTGTGATCTCAAGTTGAGAAATCCGTTTCAACGAAGAAGTTTTCATTTCTAGCCGCGGTTACTTTCTATCCGCATTCGAAACCCGGTAAAAGTTCGAGACGCAACGACTGCCAGGAGTAGATCGTTGAAATTGATTGTTTGCGATGCGTTATTATTTCGTTTCGTTTTTCCTCGTTCCGAGTCTTTCCGTCATTCGTGTATTTTCGCGTGTTCCGAGTAATTACTCTAAATTCCCAGTCATAATTAAAGATTCACGGTGTATTTATGAAGACGCGTAGTATGCGATTTTTAAACTCATTTGGATAATCTTATACTCCGTTACAGGACGCCTGCGGGGCTTTTACATAAGTGGACAAAGGCGGAATGGATCGATCGGTTGATTTAAAAAGAAACAGAAAAAGAAAATTCTATCTTCCGACTGAATACTGTAGAGCGTTGAAAACCGTGATCGATTATTCGTATCGATAGTTTCGAATGATATCGTTACGTTGCAACGGGATAATAACGCGGCTAATGTATAATTAAGTTTCACGAACAGGAGATAAAGACATCTACTTGTTGTAACAAGCATCAAATTAATCCTTAGAGAAAGTAGCTTCGCGTTGCGGCATGCAACATTTTCTAGATGACTACTTGGTGAACATTCACATGGAATATAATCATTATGTGTCCTGATATGTAGATGATTTAGGGTTTGGTTCTATATACTTATGTAAGGAAAGGCGAAAAAAGCGGTGTAGTATGTTGCCAAGACTGTAATTTGTCGCTGTTACGTCAGAAATTGTAGTTCGGTAAAGTATTCTTTGGTAGTAAAAGTGAAAACGTTAGACAAATGCTGGCAACTGACGTACGTCGTACGTTTCATTGCATAGCCCCTGCGTGTATGCAACCGGCTCGGTTCAGGAGTTGTGCGTGACACGTTGCATGGTTACAGGGGCCCGCGTCTAGTATTAAGATTATTGCCCTGTATTATCGATACGATAGATTACCTATCTTCGAATGAACGATACAACCAGTATCGCTACCTTTTTAAATCTGTACAGTAAGTAGCAAAAGCAGATAGTGTTAAATTATCTGCTAACCTGTAGTCAATTACGTGACGTATTACGTAAAATATTTTACGTTAAATAATTCGTTCTTTATTCGATGTTATGAAAATTTTTAACGAAAAGTGTCTAAAATTTTCGATTGATTGGTATTTTCTAAACACGATTTTTTCAGGTGCTGGGAAGGCAACAGTATATTGTACGACCGATGGTAATGGACGAAAGCCGTACGCCTGGAACCGGTAGCGACAATCCGGCGGTTGCCGGAAGTAGCGGAGTCATCAGCGAAGCAGCGTTGGCACATGCTCCAGCGTTAACTGAAAGAACAGTTCGAGAACACGGGATTTCTCTGGAACAAGCTATCGAACAGGTAATTCTGCTTTTATCGGGAAGATTTAAAAATGTTTCCAGTTCTTTAAAATACGGGAGTCAAACGTGTACAATTCCACTTTGTATGTGTAGTTGATAAACAATAAAAGAGACATCGAATATGAATGTAACTTTTTCCAAATTTATATGAGCCAAAACGTTCGAAAAAAAAGTTTCATTTTTAATGAAAGTTCGAAGCATGGTGGTCTTCCATGTCGTGCGTGACGTCCGGTTCCGCACCACGTTTCGTCGTAGACGGCCAGGCGCCGATGAGACAATGCTTGCATCCAGAGGCTTGCAACAAAGACATCGACCTGCCGGAACATTATACCCTTTTTCACGACCTTCGCAAGGAATTCGTTGCTTGTTACTCAACCCATGGAGAACTCTCGACGTTTGGAGTGCAGGAGATGCTGGAATGTATCCTTTTCTAAATATTATTGATATTGCACAATTTTTACGGCATTCGTTATCTCTACAACTCAATAAGTGCACGGTAAAGCGTCATAGTATTTCTGTTCAATGTGCCCGGCAAGAAACAGATGTAGGATCGTTAAAAGTGTCATATTACTCCTTCTTCCGAGGAGTCAGGGTACAGAAAGATTCCGATAATTTTTTTACTATAAAAAAGTTACTAAAAAAAAATTTGAAAAGGCATATAAATAATTAAATACCATGAACATTTCGGTGAATAATTACGTAGTCAGGATTTCGATACTCGTTTGGTCGTCACGCGCGCGACGTTCCCCGTTCAAAGTTGAAAGTTTAGTTTTCGATACCGTATGATTGCCTTAAGGCGACGACTATGGTCGAAACGAGAATTCCAAGGCGTGCGGCCGTTAGGCGGCGCGACAGAAGTCGAATCCAACATATTCGACGAACCCGACGACTAGCCGCTGCAAAGTCAGTCTGCAAGCGAGTGGAGGATGTGCGTATCGTGTAATTGCGCTCTTGAGGGGCCCATATATATATTCGAACACAACAAAACATAAATCACATTATCGATTGTGCTGTTTTCAGTTTAATTTTCACGGACCAGTCTTTTCTGCAACGTGTGAAAGTGGTTAATAATTTGTTTCTTTACACGACGTGTGTTGCAAGACGAGAAACTTTCTTGATCTCACAGTTTTCTTAAACACAAATTGTAATCTAAACTCGAGGTATGTTTTCCTTATTCTTGGCATATGCATGCGTTGATATGTCTATTTGTGGACCTGTTTGATTTCGTTTCGTTGCACGCTACTTTTTATTTAGTTGAGGATGTATTTTGAAAAGAGGTTTCTTGTTTACGTAGAACAGGTATTCGATATTATGAAACTTATTATATATGTAAATGGAAAAACATTTCCTGACCAATTTCTGACGCGTATGAATGTTTTTATACCTTTTTCGTATGGCGATATTACCAATCATGCATATGTATACACGTAATACGTCTCATTATATATTTTCCTTTCCTTAGGAATGATGGAAAAAAATTTCAGTTTCGCGTTTATGTATACGTACATTGGTTTAGTTTTTTTTTTTCTTCCCAGGTATCCTCTTGCATTTGCAAGAACGGTGAAGAAATCGTGTACGTATCTGTAGGTGAGATTTACTTTAAAAGGGGAAATTTTTTTTACCTGCCGTGAATCTAATCCAACCTCGATATTAAGCTCGAGCTAAGACTACGGTATTATAATCGTTCTACTTTATACCGGCCGTGTGTTGTGTGCACGGTGTGCCTGTCGTTAATAAAACAAAACCACCTGTGGCTCGCGGGATACAATATACACAAGTATCGATCGGTGCCAGTGTCGTGTCAAGATCGATCAACGTTCTGATTTAACCTTATTTGAGTCGTTAATTTTTTGAAACGTTTAAATTGAAAATAAGCACATGATTGAATGGTCCGGAAGCACCAAGTATTATCTAAATGTTTTGGGTCGCTATAACCTTTTATTCCTTATTTATGAAACATTTATGACACTCATAGAAGTCTTTGAACTTCGTAGACAAGCTATAAATAATATTGATTTTTACTGTAAAACATCTTATCAAAATTATCGCGTTGGTTAAACACCTGCATTTATCTTCAATTTTTTAAACATAAGATGAAAAGCGGTAGAAAACAAACGAAATCGAAATGTACTACTAGTATCAATCGAATGACTTAAGAAAGTCCCACCAAGTAACCAACGCAGTCTTATCATGCGCGGAACACGGATTAAAGGTCATGTTGGTGGAGATATTGGTAACAGCCTGACGACTAAACGAGATATATGGATAATTACGCACGTAACAAGTTCGTTCGATTTCTCAGTATTTTAGCTACTCATCTTCTGTCCACGACTACGACTCTTCCATCTTGATATTCTTTTTCATGAACTTACAAAATTGTTATTTCCATAAAAAGCCTACATCTTATCGCTGGTATATTGTATTTTTGTCTAATCTGAATCGTCTTGAAAATGCAGACCAGAATTAAACGAAGACTTGTGGTTAAATTATAATTTTCACGGGCGATAATGGGTCCGATAATGTTTGGACTCGCTCGATATCTTAATACACCTTGCGCGCTTACGTAAAGGTCTAATGATTATTGAGCTAGACATTTCGTGTTACGGTATCGATGCACGAATTATTATAACTTCATATATACATAGAGATATGTCCTTGACTGGCGAAATATCAGATTTTGGTCTACCATCGGACACCGAGAATGATTATCATGTGAAGGAGATACAAGACATGATCTGCGTGATACAGAGAATGATTAAGGATGGTAAGTGGTCGAATAGCAAATCCTTATGGATTTTTCGAGCTTTGAGTGCAGCGTAAACCTTGTAACGAAAAAGAAAGAAGCGATATCTAATCTATTTTTATTACCGATAGCGACACTTTTCCCTTTTTTTTTTCTAACGAGCCAGTCTATCGGACGAAACGAAAAAACTGGTCTTTAATTATTTCTCGACGAAGATTAAGGTTCACGAGTACGATACATATTCCTATCTTCGGCAGGCTGTAGCACACAGTCAAACGTATAAAGGTTTTGTACTGTTCGCAATCAATGAACGTAGTTTACCTACTTGTGATCACTTCGATTTTCGATTACACACCGAAATTGAATGTGTGCGTACAGATACGGAATTCGAAATTCATCCAATCCTGTTCTTGAAGATCGTTTTCGACAGGCACGTGGCTAGACTGTATGAGTCTTTCCTTTTTTTTATCCATAACAAACAAGGCCACGAATTGTTCAAGGCGATATTTTTCGAAGAACCACGAGTTCTTTTCATAATATGTCATACCGCGTACAAAAAAATATTCCGTGTATCTCGACATTAAGGAAAGCTCGGTTATTTTTCAGTGACGATTACAATTATGGAGAAATATGCAGTGGCATACAAATTGATATGAATTTGGAATTCTATTAGGTTCGGAATAACCTTAACGCTCTTTCATCGTGGTAATATTTTCAATTTAACAACTGTCGTTGAATGCATAAAAACTTTAGTAAAAGAAAAAGAAAACATGGTGTTTAACTTTCAAATATTTCCGTTGGAAATTTTTCCATTTCAAACTTTACCTAGCCACGCTTTACCGTTGCACATAAACGAAGAAAGGCGAGCAACAGCAAATGCGAAGGGGACAAAAAGAGAAAATAAAAGGACGGAATGAAAAAAGAGACAGAGTGGTGTACATCTTAGGTCTGTGCACGGGTCCCTTATGTGTGTTCATGGTTTATGAGTACGGGTCAAGCTGTGTAATGCTATAAGCAGTGACGGCCATAATATACTTCTTATCACAGCTGTGCTCAACTTGGAATAATTTTAATTTTCAATCTCGTACGCGCGCGCGTGTCATTGTAACAAGTGTATCAGTAGCGTACAACAATAAGCAAGAAATGTTTTAAAACAAGTTTCTCACGTTTGTTATTGAAAATGGATTCGTATAGTTTGACGTATCTTGTAATTTTTTGGGAAAACTTTATACTTACCATGTCGTTCGTATAATCATATTTGAATAATATTTTGTTCCTTTATGGCGTTACAATTTCAACGAATGTTTCAGGGGGGAATTGAAATAATAACGAAAGAAAAGTTTCAGTTCACAAGGCATGAAAATTCTTTGAAAGGTGTGCTGACACACGTTGCACCGAGTAGGCAAATCGAAACGAAGCATTTTGCTCGGGTATAAGAAATCGGAGACAAACTCGTTGGTGTATGATTACAAAGGAAATGCGTATGCGACACAATATGGGGACACCGGAAAGATGGTTATACTTTTCGCGCGTGAATTGATTTTGGAATGTTTCCATTGATAACTTATTTTACGTTGTACGAAAATTTATTTTACCGAGGAATTGTGAAGGATTCAAATCATCACGAGTTATTTTGTTATCGTTTTTTTGGATCGATCTGAGTCATTGGTTATAATCAAGGCACAGGCGACATCGACCCCGAAGATTAAACGCGGTTTTATCCTGTTTTCTATCGTTAGAAGTGCTATCGCAATGCTTTCAGTTCTTTACTTCAATATATATATTTGGATTTCCATTTACAGTTTGTATTATTTTTATTACAGGTCATATCTTCCAAACTCCTGAAGTAGTTAATATTGTTTTAGAACCTGGTATATGGTAAGTTATCATTTAATTATATTTTGTTTTGTGATACTTTCTAGAATTTATTTTAATAATCTTATGATGTTCTTTCTTAGCTCAAAAGATGAAGAAGTTGACAATGGCTGTGTTGTAAGAGCTAGAGGTCTTCCTTGGCAATCATCTGACCAGGACATAGCAAAATTTTTTCGTGGCCTAAATGTTGCCAAGTAAGTGAAATTTGTGAATTTTGAAGTAATAGTTAAAAATTGTACAAAACTCATTGTAATAACTGTTATGGTATTTGTACACAAGCCACTTGGATCCATGTAGAAAAGGTAAAGATTTACATCTAATCTAAAAGCAGGTTTATTTAGCTAATTGTATTATCAGTTCTTTCTAATAAACAAGCAAAATTATTGAAATAGTAGTGTTTACTTTATAAGAGGTAGTAAACAACATTTTAAAACATTTTCTTGCTTATTTATGTCATGTTTGTGCAATGATAAGTATTATCTAGGGTCATGAATCTTATATGCTATAAAAATATACCAATGATCCCCAGGATCAGAAGAGTAGTCATGTGTATTATTGCAATTCTTGTCACTTATTTGATATATAATAACCTACAACCGTGTAAGCAGTACATTGACTTTTATTACAAAAATATTATTCTTTCATAGGGGTGGTGTAGCTCTGTGTTTAAGTCCTATGGGAAGACGTAACGGAGAAGCATTAGTACGGTTTGTTAATAAAGAACACAGAGACATGGCATTAAAGAGACATAAACATCATATGGGAGGAAGGTATATAGAAGTGTACAAGGCATCTGGAGAGGATTTTGTAGGTGTTGCTGGAGGAACCAGTGGTGAAGCTCATGCATTTTTATCAAGGGGAGCTCAAGTCATTGTTAGAATGAGAGGCTTGCCATATGACTGTGTTGCTAAACAAGTGGTGTGTATCAAAGAAAATAAAAAAGAAAGTGTTCTTTTCCATGTGTATCATTGTGATGTTTGTCCTCATTTTGCATATACATTACTTTTTACAGTTGGACTTCTTTTTGTCAGGGCAAAAGCCTTGCCATGTATTAGACGGTGAAGATGGGGTTTTATTTGTGAAAAAGCCAGATGGTAGGGCGACTGGAGACGCGTTTGTCCTTTTTGCAAAAGAAGAGGATGCTGTGAAGGCTTTAAGTAAACACAGAGATTGCATTGGAAGCCGATACATTGAACTTTTTCGAAGTACGATCGCTGAGGTGCAACAGGTGTGTACATGCGCACGGTGATGCGGGTGGAAAAGTAGCGTAAGAACGAATGGAGTAAAAATAGATGTTACGCACATACATATTGATTTTCTGACTTGCAGGTCTTGAATAGGGCAATTGACCCGAAACAAGTCGTACTTCCAACACCACCCATTCCACAACTCCCTCCGATACTTCCACAACACATTATCACCTCCGGTACGCGTAAAGATTGCGTTAGATTACGTGGACTTCCGTACGAAGCTCTAGTAGAACACATTCTCGAGTTCATGGGTGAGCATTCCAAGAACATCGTCTACCAGGGTGTTCATATGGTTTACAACGCTCAAGTATGTACACGTGTTATCGCTGTGTCATAATCACGTTCGATATTTTGCAAATCATTAACCAATATGCATTAACCTTTGCCTGTTCAGGGTCAACCTTCTGGCGAAGCATTTATTCAAATGGACAGCGAAAGTTCAGCATACGCATGCGCGTCACAACGACATCATCGGTACATGATATACGGCAAAAAGCAACGGTACATCGAAGTGTTCCAGTGCAGTGGGGACGATATGAATCTGGTATTGACAGGTGCAGTAACTCCACCGTCAACCAAGGCTCTACTATCACCCGGTACGTTGACCACACAATCTCCCGCAACTTTGACACATCCGCCTCCGCCGACACCGGTACCGGTACCGACGGCGCAACCTCCCCTTTGGGATATTCACGCGTTAGTACAGGCTCAAGCCCAAGCACAGGCGCAGGCTCAAGCTCAAGCTCAAGCTCAGGCTCAAGCGCAGGCAATACGAAATCAAGATTTTTGGTTAATGGCTCTAGCCTCGAATCCACCACCTACCTCTACCACTCCTGCTTCCCCAACTTCTTCAGCTACAACTAAGACGCTCGCTCTACCTGGACCGAATCCTCAACATCAGATTCCCGCCTATGCAATGGCACCTCCAGCTGCAGCTGCAGCCGCTGCGGCTGCTGCAGCGCTTCACGCTCAACCACCTGCGCCGGCGCCTTTCTTGCTCTTCAACGTTCCCTCTCGAATCCCAATTTTACGGGCACCTACACCACACGGCCTGTTGACGCCTCTCGTTCAGGCTACTCCTCTCAATCCGGCCGCTATAATGGGATTAAAGAGAACTTGGGAAAGCGCTTTCCCACCCGACACATCGAATACCGTCGCGAAACGTGCCACATGGCACACACCAGCGACTGCATTTCACGCGCAAGCTCCGACCGCGGCACCAGGCTTGCCTTATCCTGCTCAATTTTATCCTCAGATTTGATAGGTTGAATCACCAGTGTTGATCACAGTGGTTCTACACATTGGACTGTATGGACGACGTGTCTTCTTTTTAATGCGTGTATCTCTTTTCTATGTACTTTTCCAAGCCGTGCTGGTTAAACATTTGAATTGACCAAACGGTATGTCAAATATTGACCAACGATTATAATCGTTCCTTCGTATCTTTTTCGTGGTCTTTGCAACGGGAGGTTGTGATTTTTAAAGACATTTATTTCACGTGCGAGGCACGGATTTACATATACATTCTAGCCTTGCATTG
>NW_017100161.1:2988738-2989350 GCF_001263275.1 Habropoda laboriosa | reverse complement strand
TTCATTTTTTTTCTCTTCTAAGTATAGTACACACGGTACGCGCACACACTTCTCATTCTTTCTGTTCATGGTAATTATTCACAGATGACATTCCGCATGATATTCTGTGCAAGCTCCGTTTTTTATACCACTGCGTTATACGGTGACTGTTATTTTAGAGGTCGTTTGCCCTTTAACCCTTTCCTTTAACTAAATCATATAGACACACATATATTATATATAATCTATTCATGTATGTAATCGTTTCAGAGTTGTTTTTTTTTCTTTTTTGATACTTACATTGAGCAACAGTACTTAGAGTGTTTTTCTTTATATGTTACTTCTTTTTACGTAACACGCAAGTTTTTCGACAATCATGTTATTTCCCAGAGTATATATCGTTGGTACGTGATCGCGTATCATTCTTCTTCTTTTTCTTTTTTTTTTCCTTCTCCATTCGTATATGATCTTTGCGTAGCGTACCAAAATCGGTTCTCTCGTCGTATACGACGAATACAGCGAAGTGCCTTAAAATGTGAATCGCGAATTTAAGGGACCCTAACTAATCTAGGAACTTCTTTTTTTCTTCTGGAAAAAATTGTACATATATACATATAGATCTATATACACATA
>NW_017100161.1:2985326-2988569 GCF_001263275.1 Habropoda laboriosa | reverse complement strand
AAAAAAAAAAACAAAAACACAAAAATATCAACAAAAACCTAAACTAATACGAAAAGAGAAGCAAAAGAGCCTGGCAGTCACGTTGCAGTTTCACATTCGATTG
The DNA here is from genome assembly GCF_001263275.1 of Habropoda laboriosa. Lineage (NCBI taxonomy): Eukaryota > Metazoa > Arthropoda > Insecta > Hymenoptera > Apidae > Habropoda > Habropoda laboriosa. The sequence continues at coordinate 2,988,466 of NW_017100161.1, read as the reverse complement.
TAACTGCAATGGGCGTTGAGCTTCCTGAGCCAACCGTGTGTGTGTCGAACGTGACCGACGAGTCCCCACGACGAGATTCACAAATCCATTTCTAGCCCTCGCCACATTCCCAAGAGAATTTTTACCTTTCTCTGTGCCGTGTAGAAAGTCACAGAGGATACTTGAGCTCGAAACAGGAAAACCAATCGAGGCAGTACGTTCAGACACGTCGCGTTTTTGCGCGAGCGTTCTACGGTAGTGCAAGTACGTTCATTGATTGGATTGTTGTGTTAATGCTACGGGGACTTGTCGAACGATATAAAAAAGCACAAAGTAGAAAAGTTTTACGAGTGTAAATAAATTAGACATGAATTAAGAAAAAAAAAAACAAAAAATTACTAAAAGACAGTGATGTGCTACACACAGGCATCACCGATACTATTCATTATCATCGTGAAGAGATTTTCTTTCAATCGAACCTTCCTACGTGAATCGTACGAAGTAGATTTATTTCTTAATCAAATTCGTAAGATATTTCTATCTAGATATTGAACATACAGCTCTGAAGTGACATTTCTATTGCTCAATAATGTGGCACGTGTCGTGTAACGATAATGCGGGGCCAAAGGGAAAGTTTCAAACGATGCCTATAAATACACACTGTTCTCCGGAATACTTCCAATTTCGATGTATCAATGAAAAATTGCTAAATTTTCTTTATAAACAAAAAAAAAAAAAGAAAGAAAGAATAATAATAAAAATTGTAGAAATTGTGTATCGTTGGCCAGGCCCCGGTAGCTTGTGATTGTTTTTTAACTTGGTGTCGGCGGTGTTCACCTTCTCGAAGCTCTTCCACGGCCTAATATATTTGTGATAACCGTAGTTGGTGGAGCAAACGGAGAAAAGGCGTGTCGAGTGGCCGACATTGAGTGTGTTACACGCGGGAAATAATTCTCGTTTCGTCCACGTACGACGAATCGATACGTTTCACAATGTTTCATTCTACTGCCGTTGATTGCGAAAGAGCTTTTTCAGGACATATCCACGTGATCGCGAAGCTCGCTCAGCCTTTTCGTCCTTTACTACTCTCTGTGTGGTTTTTTCTATACGCCTCGATCTCGGTGTTTTACCGCGGAGCAGCGTGAAGTGCTGTCCAGTGATCTAAACGATGATTTACTTCTTGCCACATTTTCACCTATTACGTTTGTTTTTTTTTTTCTCTTTCTTTAATAAATAGAAATATAGAGCGCGAATGAACGAAAATGAAATTCTATGAACCACGGAAACGGCACGAAACGCACGGTAATCGTTATTATTGCTCCAAAGTATAAAGTCCACGGGTTATAGAAATGACTGGTTTGCATGTCGTGGTTTTGTGGAGGGACGTGCATACAAGTACCTGTAATATCCTTCTTCGTTACCTATCGTTTCACGAGACGAGAAGATTATGCAACGCGGCGTCGAGTTAATTTTTTTCTTCTTCTCCTAGCGCATAACTACGTTCATTATATATTAGTCGTTCTTTTTTTTTTTTTTCTCTTTTTTTTTTCTCTCTCCCCTTCATTCCAGAAACGTTGTTTCAGTTCCCACTACCGCCAGTCAATTTCCAAGTTTCTTCTTTCGTTTCACGCATTCCTTTCCAGAACCTGTCCCGGACAAATACACGCGCACACCTTGTAACAGTTACTTTCTCTCTCTTTCATTTTTTCCCATTGCCTACCTTTACGTGTAATCCTGTAATTCTCGCACAACGCCTCTCTCTGTTTGACAGGATACGGTGTAGCGTATTGATATAGAGCCGAGTAGTAGTACCTTTGGTATACACCTAGTCCTGTTTTGTCGTTAAAAAACATTGCAGTGTGAAGTGTGCACGACCATCGGTAGTACTTCTTTCGTAGTAGAAAATGCCTGTGGTGTAATAAGAACACGGCGAATTGGAAATTGTTGGTTCGCCGAGTGTGGAATTTCAACGGTGTTTCCATGTTACGTGGTGTGAATCATGCGTTTCGACAGAATGCTTCTCGAAGTGAAGTTCGTAGAGAGAAAAAAAAAAAAAAACCACCGACCAACGTCGGAATGTTCAGTTATAGAAGAATGGGGCGTGTGATGATGCTGGGATTCTTCTTCAAGATTCGATCGTTCTTTTTCTGGTTAATTGAACCTTTCACTTCCGGAAACTGTCGGTGTATACCATCACACGCGACATGGAACGCGTTTATAATGGTGGATTATGACGAAGAGGGGGTCGTACAGTTAAGATCCTCGTGTAACACGAGTTTTCACCTCCATTTTCACACGCGTCGAATAATGGTACATAATGTCACACAGAGAAGCGGGGTTACAAAGGTTGTCGGAAAATTTCATGGAGAAATATTCGCGTTACACGTCGGATCCGTATCGGCTGTACTTTGGTACCTGTGCATACTTCGCATTTCAATATTACCGATGTAACTCGAGAAAGTCCGGGATACTGCCTGCCGATATTATTTCACGTCGGGATTACGCTTCCTGATTCGGCTTTTACATAGCATTAATAGACATCCTAGAGACTAGATTTCGCCGAGGTGACGCGAAACGGACCGCGACCCAACCCAAGCCCGGTTTTATTCTTGGAGCCGTGCAATTTAACGAGCGCGATGTCCTCGACCCGCGAAGATTTATACGGTTTCCTTCCGTTTCGCGTTGCCTCTATGGGGGCGCATCTTGGTGTGTTTTTTGACAGGAAAAAAAAACAGAGAAGAAAACTCGAAGTGAAGGAGAGAAGTAATAAAGGAAATTGTTGTATCGATCGTGAATGTCGAGAGATATTGTAATACAACATGTTATATTGCTTTCTTTTTAAAAACTCCTCATCACCGGAAGTGCCTATCTCTCTCTCTCTGTGTGTGCGCGTGTGTTCTTTTTTTTTTTTTTTTTTTTTGCACACGAACAATCACGCGTGTGAGATTAATCGCTTGAATATTCTAAGAAGCTCTCGACAAGCTCGACCCTCGCGCAGATTCCTCTACCCGATATACTAAATAGTTACGACTATCAATAACTGCGGCTTGTAACGGTTGTACGTAAGAGAGATGCGCCTTCTCGTAAGAACGAGATATGCGTGCATTGAATGGACAACGTTATGCATCAATAGACCACAAGCGAACTGCAAGCAATAAGGA
>NW_017100161.1:2985084-2985312 GCF_001263275.1 Habropoda laboriosa | reverse complement strand
ACCCAGTTACCATGGTCTACTGATGTGTAACACGATTACATATATTATTATACCAATATATACGTCATTTCTAAAGACGTTCAGATAAAGAGAAGAAAAAAAAAAGATACGCTTCGTCTTTCTCCTACATTTCAATCGATCATTACATCATCATCATTACCATCATCATCATCACCTTCATGTAGCCGCTTGTTACTATCGATGCATAATGTCGTCCGAATTGTGTAT
>NW_017100161.1:2984713-2984999 GCF_001263275.1 Habropoda laboriosa | reverse complement strand
TATTATTATTATTATAATTATATATATATACATATATTGTCCCTCCGTACTAACTCCAAAGCCTCGTGAACCATCAAAGGCCGTGGAATAATATTCTTTTTTTCCCTCACTCTCATTTATGCGTTGAATGTGTTGTCTCTTGGTATTTTGTGATTCGCTAACCTGGTGACTGACAGTGTGTCGTCCCTCCCCCGCCGCCCTTGCAAGTTTACATATCTTGACTAATCGTCGTTGAATAGTTACTATTCTATTGTTAGTACGTCACTGTCTGTTGCTATTGTTCGAA
>NW_017100161.1:2982449-2984685 GCF_001263275.1 Habropoda laboriosa | reverse complement strand
TGCAAAAGAGAAACTGAGACTAAAATAGCAGCGCGTTTCATGTTATTAATTAATTTCGTTTAGATCCTTCTAGGGGCCTGTTCAGATGGTACAGGGAACACGGTAGATTCTTGTTCTGCTTGAAAATCATTTCGATACGTAACGGCTCGATCATCTCTGATATGACAGACCTCTTGCAAAATTTCGAACGAAAAAGTTTGGCAACTTTTTCCTTAATCTTTGGAGTAGGTAGTTGAAGATAGAAAAGATTTTACGAGGAGAGCAACGATCTATGGGATCACCAACGAGAAGTAAAGCACTCTATTAAAAAAAAAAAAAAAAAATTTTCACGGCTAATTGTGATTGTCCTGGCGAAAGTTAATTAATAATTAGCCGCGCGTACCAGCTTCACGCTATATTGTTCGCGATGTAACGAATAACCGGGACGAGTTCAGTAATGTGCGACACTTTTCCTCCTTTTTTTTTTTTCTCAACCACCCCCCTCTAGCCCGAGTTACGAAAGAACGTACTTTTCCGATTGCGTTTTTATCTTATACTGGGATATAGGACATGCACACGCACATAAAGTACAGACACGTTATTAACACGCACACAAATAGAGATACCACATGAACACGACAGGCAATACATACATTACATACATACACGTACACGCAGGATTATATACCGATCTTTTTTTTACCCCTTGTATACACACTTTTTTTCTGTATATCGACGATTATATCGATGGTGAATCGATCATGTTTAATAAATGTGCCTTGTGGACATACATATCTTTTTGCTTGCCGGGTTGGTGGACTCTTACCCTGATTATATTACCTCGCCTGGTGGTGGTAATTTTCGTAGACGTTTTTAGTATTTAATATTAATTTTTGTTTCTTCTATATTTTTTTTTTCCTTTGTTTTATCTCATTTTTTTTTTTATTTTGGTTCTCTTTCGGATTAATAACGAGTAGGAACATGTACTGGTGTTTACAAGGATCGAGCAACGAGGGAGAGATGATTCGAACGGGGGAATGCTTTTCGTGGCGTAAAAAAGAAAAGAAAAACAAAAGAATAAAAGGAGAAGAAGTGTCCATGAGGATTTTCCATTCTCATGGACGTCTGTGAAAATTACGACCACCGTTACCCTGTTACGTTCTATACATTTTTTTTCACTGGGCTCGCAGGTATCTTTGGTGTCTACAGATCAAGTTGGAGATTTCTGTGTCGTAACTCTTGCCTCCCTCTCTCTCTTTCTCTCTCTCTCTCTCTTAATTTTTTTTTTTTGTATTTCCTCTGGCTCACGTACAGGTTCTTCTCTTTCTCTCTGAGACTCTCTTTCTCTCTGTCACTCTTACGTTAGCCTGTGTCTCTCTTTCTCCGATGCTGTCTCTCCCGCTCTCATTTGCTTCCTCTTCGTGTTTCATCCTCCCTGATCGCTGGGTCGATCCATCTTCTCCACCTTTTTCAGTCCTCGCCCGAAAGGGACGGTCACGATTCTCTAATGATTTTTGTTGTCGACATTAACGCAGCCATGTGATTAGATCTAACATTCTTCTGTGACCGTCGATGCTGTAATCTAACTTACGACCAGCCTATTTTTAACATTCCCCCCCCCCCCCCCCCTTTAATTCGACTTAACTGTGACCCGTTCCGATTTTCCTTCATTTCTGTACAGAGCTAGGATCTCCCTTGCGAAACTCTCTTCCGACACCTCGTGGTTTTCACCACCTCCCCGTAAAAAAGTTCATGCAAACGCCTCGACGCGACACGAATCCACGTGGAAGCAGCAGAATCAACGCGATAGATTATCCGTATCTTATTAGCAATACGAGTAATCTCGTGTTAATTATATCGTTGACAGTTGAAATTGTTGGAAATGAAAAAAAGAACATTTCGTTGTCTGATACGAGATTCGTGCGCAAATAGAAAGGCTTCTATAGTATATTCATTTGGGGGAGGAGAGAGGGGAGAGAGAGAGAGAGAAAGAGAGGAAGGATTGAGAGAGGGAAGCAAGAAGGGAGAGAAAGAGAGAGTGAGAAAGGGAGTCTGAGTGAATTTTTTGGTGATTTGGCAGAGGGGCGAAATCGCAAGTTGGTGCTACATATATATAAACATACGTAATTTATATATCGTGTTACAATGGTGCAGTGTCGATTGCTGTTTGGTAGCGGGATCTACAAATACTAACTTCTGTGCTTCCAGGTAGGCCAAGTCCAAATCATTATTCCTTTGGATGACGGTGCTTTTGTAC
>NW_017100161.1:2980902-2982398 GCF_001263275.1 Habropoda laboriosa | reverse complement strand
TATAGAAATTATGCTGTGCCGGCGCAATAGTAAAGTGGAAAGATTCACACGGATCGTAGAAAAGTCGTCAGATTAATCGTGAAATCGTGCAGGTTGCGGGAACACGTGAATAGAAGAGCAGACATTGAAAGATTATTATTTACAAGCTTCTAATCATGAATAGCGAAGCAAAGCGGATCATTGTACTCGAGTTTTGTTCTGCACGATGTCATCGACCACGAATCGTGGTGTGGTTACATTAGTTGGGCACTCTTCTTACGTTTGTACATACATAGAATCTATTGGGTGTTTATCGAATCTACTTTTTTTTTTTTTAATTTTTTTTCGGGAGGTCATTAATCCACGGAGCAAGTTAATCGCGATCAAATAGCAATGAACAGTCAGGTTCGTATTACCGAAACGTGTAATTAGTCAAAAGCTAGAGCAATCTGATCGAAATTGAATATATAAAGAAGATCGTTCTTTTCTTTTTTTTTTTGCATTCTTCTTCTTGCGTAGTGATCTCACTCCGAGAATCTGAAAGTTTCTCTTTCGCAAGTAAAGAGACAGAGATAGAGAGGAATTTTCAGATGGTCAAATGGAAATGATCTCATCTGTTTGTTAGAATATCGTGGAATCGTATAAACACGATCGAACGTTGATTGTCTTCCTTCTTTCTTTCTCATCTAGGAGGCACGATGTTGCCACCGCCGCCAGTCGCGATATTTCCACCTGCAGCTGCGATGCTGCCTCGTGGACCACCACAGTTTGCAGCACCTTATCCGCCTCCAATTTTCTATTGGCCCTATCCCTCACCGCCGGTCAGCCCGACCAATTATTATAATCCGGCGAACGTTGGTGGAATCGCGGCGATTCCTCAGCAGGCAGCCTTGGTAAGTTTCGATCTCTGATGGATCAATCGATAACACGTTCCATGTTCCTGAGAAAAATATTACGTTTAATCCTTGTCACTTGTTTAAAGCTATGGAACATGTTGATACTTTCAATCTCTCATCATACACGATCGATACAATATAATTACATCTACAGCTGACTCCCGCCGAGTGCCTGCAACTAGGACCAGGAGCGACGGTAACAACAGCGACCACACCAACGGCTGAGCCACCGCGTATCGATGCTTTCCTCCCGCGAATTGAAATGGAGAAGCGTATACCTGTTCCTGCACCTCCGCAAGCGGAATGCAATCCTTTCGTCGAAGTTTTCATGGTCTGATGACGATCGTTGCTCACGATCGAGATTCATTTGGTTCGAACGTTCTGCCATGTTGATCCACAGGCAGAGAATTGAGTGAACCTTCATTTTTCTGTTTTTTTTTTAGCCTCGCACGACAGAAACTGAGCGGTTACGTCTTTCTTGCTACTTTGCAAATTGAGACCGTGTTTCTCTCATACGTGCGTGCGCGTACGATTGAAAAATAATTCTCGTCGATATCTCAAGTCTCGTAATCGATGTCTCAAAAGGTTGTCCAACGCGACAGGATTTACACTCGTATATAT
>NW_017100161.1:2977214-2980573 GCF_001263275.1 Habropoda laboriosa | reverse complement strand
TTTTTTTTTTTTTTTTTTTTGGATTCTTATCTTCGAAAGAAGCTCCCTCGATCCTTACCCCGTAAATCTAACGTGTCACAGGGTGGCACGTTTCTTTTCTAGTCTAGAGACAGATGCAAGTCGTCGTAGCATAACGCAGTGACGTCGTTTCTTTCTCGTCGTTTGTTCCAGTCCTTTCTGGAACAGAACGCGCACGGCACGTTTTCTATTCTCCCGATCCCTCGTTCTTCCCCTGGGCCACTGTTCTACTACCGACCCCCATCTATCAAGCATTCTTCTCTACGTTCCATTCGCCACTCTCTGTGGTCGAATGCTCAGGGCGCTGTATGAACATTTCCGGGAGCAAAGAATCGCGACCAGATGTTAAACCATGCTCTGGTTGTGTCAGTAATATATCGTAAGGTTTAGAAGTGTAACTGTGTGACGTTGGTCGTTTTAAACACGTCCGCTGAAAAGTGATGAGTGCAGTTAACACACGGGGCTCATACTCGGAATTCGGAGCGATGAATTCGACACGTGACGTGTCAGCATTTAATTCGTACAAACTTATTCTTTGTGTTTCATGAGATTCTGTTCCGAGTATCGAGCTTGCAGCTGCGCGTACGAACGCGTTGACCATGTTGACCCATCCTTTCTGCTTGACATGGTGAAAGCAGTCGTTGTTAATACTAGAGAAAAGGAGGGGGAAAAAAAACAAGAAGAAATTAATTGAAAGAAAGAACATTAATAGCGTAATAACGCTTTTTACTTTTAGAGTTTTACTTAATTTAATTTAATGTTTTAATATGAAATTTAATATATACCCTTACCGCTCATCGTTAGCCGGAACGAGATGATACGTTATTGTCGTTGATTCGCTGTACGTTTCAAATTTTTATTATTATATAGTATCGAGTAAGTTATTCGACTCCAAAGTGTTGTCGTTTCACGTTAGCTTCCGGTTCATCGGTTTGTCTGAATCCGCTGTAAGGAGGCTACGAAGCGCGTGATATAATAATGCGTTCTGTAATATCTTCATCATCCGGGTCGCGCGCCATGAAAGTTGCAAACATTTTGTGAACGTCTTCCGTCTACAAATATTGTCATTGCCTGGAGGCAATTCTTAATGCTGATTCGTAATTATGAGATCGATTTGTTGTATGTTGTGACGTATATACGTACAATTTATGGTCTTTACACAGTGATGATCACACGATATATAATGTTGATACAAAATATAGTCGTTTACGATTGATAAACTATCAGGTCAAGTGTGGGTGACGCCTGAGATTAACTGATCGCTCAATCGCGTAATTAATTTACGTAATTATTCAGCCTTATTCTTCCCCAGTCAAGTAGCACACTTTTTAGTTTTTTTATCCTCTCCCTCGTTACAATTTATTTACGTATTTTGATGATTGATCTTCAGCCTCGTAGACGGCACCTTTCGAAAGATATTAACTAAACAAAAAGTGGTTAGTTCTGTAGCACAATTGATATTTTTAAATTGAAAATATCGACGAAGATATAGAAATTACTAGTTACATGGGGGAGAGGGATGAGTTATATATATTTCAGATAAAAGTTGAGCTGAGGACATGTTTCTACAGCTTTAAACATGTCCCTCTCTGTTCTTGTTCCTGTAAACAGCGCTCTTATATAAAGGTGCAATTTTAGATATAAAGAGTGACGATCGAAAAGCCAGGGTCATTTTATCGATAAAAATTAAGAGTTAAATCATTCGATAAAATACTATACGAATTATACATATATGTATACAAATTATACGAATGCATAGATATATATATACATATTCTTTATAAATATCGCTACCACTAAATTTTGAGAATGAGCTTCGATAATCGACGTGTATTTATAATTGCCAAAAAAAAAACTCCACCGTACGTTCTGACTTAAGCAAGGAAACAAAAAAACATCAAATTATATAGTACGCATATCTTATGAATGTACAATTTTGCAAGATATAAAATTGGAAAGAAATGATTATAAATGAGAGGAAAACAGGTTATACAGATCGATAATATCGAGATCATAAAAAACGTATCGCCACCATCGAAACTCTCGATTCAAAGGTACCTGAAGTTGTCTGATTGAACGTACGCGCCAAAACTGTGACACGCGATTTGTCGTAATTTTGTTTAGCGGTTTTTGTCACGGTGAAAAGTGCAATGAAGAAAATGACAAGGTGATTCGAAAGTACGAGTGCTCCGAGTTAGTGTTGCTGACTCGTGACTAGACGAGTTCATTCGTGTTTAAGTGTTTAAGATTTAAGCTACGTTAAAGTGTAAGAGACAAATAGTGCTCCGGGTAAACGAGCACCCACGAACAAATCGTATTCGTTGGTCCCGTTTCTCGTTACCGTAACGTGCTACGTCGCACGATATTGGTGCAATAATTTCTCCCCTTTTGTTTTTTCTCTTTTTTTTGTTGTGACGTGTGCAATAGGGATCAATAGGACGAACATCCCGTATTGCTAAATATCAGGTGAAACACCATCGTTGTTATTCGTACTAAATTAATTATTACATCGAACTTTACATCGATATTTTCGGAAGATAGTCTCAGCATCGATTGTTTGAGTGGTTTTGCTCCCATCGATTATTTTATCAAGATCTCTTTTTTGTATAGTAATTCGAGAAAATTCAGAAATATCATTCAATTATAATAACTGTTAGATATTTTTTTCTTTTTGGTTATGCGTCCTGTGAGGATAGTTCCTACTGAAAGATGTTCTCTTGGTCGCGAAAATATTTTTTGCAAAAGAATTCAATTTCAATTTATGCTTTTCACGTAGTGGCATGAAAAAAGATTGGAGCTAAATATTTGAACAATCTGTGCGAGTTTAATGCAACCATTCCGTAACTGACGGAAGTTTTTAACTGTTCGATCTCGTCGTAACTCTTCTATCATGTTAGTCTAATAGAAAATTGTATATACATATGTATGCCTATCTTATAATAAGATTCAGCATATATTTAAATGAAAAGAAACTCACGTCTAGACGACGTGCAGCAAATAAAGCCGTTTTTTGTTCGTACGTGAGCCACGTTGTGAGTAGTGTGAACATAGGCGAACCTTTACTGTCGATTGATCGTTTCTGCGGCCTAAGAAAGTGGCTACGACGAATAGTAATCTGATCCCGATATTTAATAATGTTATTAACGATATTAATATTAATATATTCGATATTGTTTTAAAATAGTCTTCCATAATTTATTCGTCAATCCCTTCATTATATCGTGTAATAGATTGTATACACAATTCTAAGATATCTATTTAATTATAACATACATATGAAAATAATCAAATTCAGTTTCTATTTTCATTCACTTCGCCCTTAGATAGAGTAACCATAGAAA
>NW_017100161.1:2971904-2977150 GCF_001263275.1 Habropoda laboriosa | reverse complement strand
AATACATATGATAATTATGTTTTTAACATTTTGCGTTGAAAATACTTTGCAAACACAAGTGACGCGATTAGTTTTTTAAATATCGTTTCTCGACAATTCCTCTTTGGAAGAATACATTTACATAGAACACCTTTGTTCGTTTGAGCTTTCTATTCGTTGATAAAAATCGTAAATCTCTGAAATTCTCTTATACAATAATAATATAAAAAATATGAACGAAATGTCTTAAGTCGGTTCATCAAAAAAACACCTTACGAAGTCTCTGTACTAATACGTATAGTTGGTGGGAGCGAAATAATGTTATCGTAAATAAAGCTTCCACAGACTATACATGTAAGTACACGTGTATTGCATGCCTAATAAGGCACTGTCGCTAGAATAAACTTACACATACGGACGGATAATCTGTTGCGATAGTATGCTTAGAAAATTATTACGAAGGCGCTTGGTGAGATCACCTACTGTAAAGGAAACTATATCTATTAAATAACTCATGCTGAATGAATCGTCATATACGCAAATACATGACGAACATTTTGTTTACACGCAATGGGCGTTATGAGAGCGTTAAACTATAACGTAATTTATACTCTAATGAGTTATCTATCACAACGTTGACATGTGAGTACGTCTCACTGTGTTAGTATAAAAACTCTTCAACTTACGTTTGGCAGTGTAATACCATGCATTTGTGACGTTTTTATATTTGTCATCTTTACGTCGCATTTTCCTCTTTACCGAATCTTAACAAAAGGATTGTCCATCTCCCTATAATTTCGTGACTCAGCAATCTATAGAGAGAAAAATTATGCAAATTATTTCATGTGTACATTCATGGACGTATAAATGACTCTTGGAATTATCCTAATTGCAAATTATCGTTCACATCGTTGTATGATGCGTTCTCTGTACACAATGCACTGTAAAAGTAATTCGCCTATTCTACTGGACATATTAGTACACTATGTACTAACATAATTAGGTACAAATTGGGATTGCATTCAAGTACATTTCGTATAAAACGTAAAAAAAATCTCCGCAGTTCTCTTAATCGAAGTTTCAAGTTCATGTTTACAACTTAACGTGTTCATTAAATTAAATGCCGACCGAATATTGAGATCTCGACTTCAAACGACTGCAAGAAGATGATAAGACGTGAGATATTCTGCTCACTGCGTCCTTCTTCTTTAGTTTCAGTAGCTTAAGTGTTAAATTCGGTGGGCTGAAATCTTTCAGAAGTCCCTTTTTTATCAGTGCACAATAAAAGTGTCTATTCATGGATATATTCCTGGCAGGTTTTTTTTTACATTAACAAAAACTACACAAAGGAAGTTATTTCACTTTTCATCGACAATTTACATTGCAGTTTCCAGAGGTTGACTTTTGCTTCGCGCTCCAGCTGATAGTTGCGTTAATTCCGTAGGCTCATTCACCAGGAATACATCCAAATTAGTCTCCAACAACGCTTCACTCTTTGAACGTAGAGGTTTCTCTTCTCCTGTGTCCAGATTCGTTTCCAAAAGTGCCTCGCTTCTGGGTCTGTCTTCGTGATAGTGATAGGGATGAGGTGGTATTGGAGGATTGAAATCTGGAGCGTACTCTGGCACAGGTTCTGATGCTTGACTCGGTGTTAGCGTTGCATTGTCGTAACTGCGTCTGGGATCATAATCCACTGGACTATAAGATGCTGACGCTTCAATATCGCGTTTCAATTCGCTAATTGAATCGGTCAGGGCAAGACTTGAATTCAGTGGAAGCGTAGAGATATTGTTGAGATAAGAGCTTTCATTAGTAGCATCAACAGCTCGAGTTTCATCAGCAGTGGTTTCCGTGGGAGATCCTACGGGCCAATCGTTGGTGCCTCTCGAGGTGAACGTGGAATGATTCCTGAAACCTTCGTTGCGATAAGTCAAATCAAACACTGGATTGTCACCACTCTGTGCAGCACCGTACTTTTGGGCAGTAGCCTTGAAATCACTAGTGCTTGGCGAATATCTTGGATTATGTGCTTCATACACGTCGTAGCTTTGATTGTCTTCCATCGATGAATTTAACTGAGACTTGTCCATTGAATCTATGCTCCCTCCATTCAACATTCTTCTGTAGTCCAGAGATTTTGAATTTAAAGTGTCTGTAGAATGTTTCGTCTGGAACAAAATTTCCATAATGTTATTTGTTGCAACTAAATGATAACAGAATTAAAAGTAATTAAAATAGAAGAATTTTTACCGCAATAGGTTTACGTCGATAGGAAAGCTCAGCAAATCCAGAGGTAGAGCCAACCGATCGCAAAGAGTGTAAGGAGTGCAAGGACTGTCTGATTGAATTTCGTCTTTCTAGCCTTTCAATGTTTCTTCTTTTTGATTTAGATACCCAAAGGGCAATGGCAGCTGTTAATAATGCAAGAGCTACACCTGCTGATCCTAATACAGCCACTGCTACAATATCTTTCCTCCATGATAGTGGATCAATATTTACCCTAGGATCTGAAACAAGAAAATGTATATTTTATTATTATCTTTCACTGTAACTTTTTACAACCATCGTAGTTATCATAAAACATACCAATTTCACAAATGAAAGGACTTGGCTGAGCACAGTGGTCAATCTCTATAGTCTGATAAGTGAATGTTGTACATTGATCTACACGATCCAATTGCTGCACCCAAGCGCGATCAGAATAATCGTAACGAACTTGTTGCTTTCTCAAAAATTGCCAAAGCTCCAAGTAGTCGCCCATGACGAACGGCATGGATGCGTTCACAGACTAAGGACAATGAACACATTTCATTAAACCGGGCTATAAATGAAATAACTGGATATGTTAAGAATCGAGCGATTGATGAATCACCCTGCAGAAATCTCGAGCACTATAAAAGTCCATCGGAGCACCAATGTATATGTAACATGTGTCGCCCACCAGATCCCACGCGGGTGGACATTTCCCATTTAAGACTGACTGATTGCTCATATGGAATGGTTGATAATCAACTTGCAGCAACTCTGGAGAATCTCCTCTGTCTCTGATTCTTCCAGCAACGGCCAACGTTTCGTTGTATCCCCACCAATTGTGTCGTGCATCTATGTGGGACCTCCACGATTCTAATTGTCTGTGTAATTAAACATTAAACATTAAATGGACACTATATTAAGTAGTACTAGAAAATGTGTAAGATATTACATACTGTGATCTATTTGTCGTAAGCATCTCGTAATCGTTATCTGGATTAAAGAAAACGTTATCCACATATTGCTGGCCAGGGGTTCCAGCAACTACTGTACTTCGTCCATTACGATCGACTGCATAATTCCTAATATGATAGTTTTCTTTATATAGTTTTATGGATAAAATGTTTTATATCGATTATTGGTAGGAAAAATATACGTACTTATAGAAACCATTGTGTGTAGTACTTTGATAAATGGGTAGACGAACTCCTTCAAATCCAGAGATTTCCAAAAGATGCGCACCGAGATTAGCATGCAAATAATTGAGCGTCATATTACTAACTACTTGTTTCAGAACGATATTATTGTCATAGGGAGCGTTATTCTTTGTAAAATAGTTTCTGAATATAGTAACTTCTTGGTATGGACTGCTTTGTCGACCTTCCACGTATCTGAAAAAAATATTACAGTAATTTCATTGTTCACTTTAAATTAAAAAATTTACGTACAGAGCAGGTTTGTTAAAGTTCTCAGCGAAAAGATTATTGTGAATCCATCCTTCCAGAGAGGTCGCTGATCCTCTGGAATCGGCACGAATCGATAGACCGCCTTGATTTAGTCGAACCACGTTGTTCTAAGATATTAATACAATTAAAAACAAAATGTTTCAGGCAATAAAAACAATGTTTGAGTAAATATAAAGATGCTCACTCTGAAGTACAAAGATTGAGTATTTTGAACATCCAACCATACGGCTGATTTACAGGTCGAAAAATTGCCATAAAGTTTCTCACAATTATTCGTAAATTGATTACGCTCGAGAGTCATTATAGCATTTACTTCACCAGCGCTAGCGTACTTAATCGCTCCTTCACGGCAGTGAGATATCACAGAATAAGAAATATTATGTTGCACATCACGATCTAAAAAGAAAGCAAAGCAATAAAAAAACAACCCTGGCATTAATCTTTCCTTATTGCAATAATGCAACTTACTGAATCCAATGGCAGAGATTGGCAGAGTAACTACTTCAGCAATAAATCCATGTACATTGCTTGCACCATTAGCGAATAGTCTTATGCTAAGGCTAGGTTCCTGAGTTCTGAATAATTTCTTCTCATCAGGACTATTAGCTTCCAGATGACCTATACTTTTGGCAGTAATATTGTAAATGTCTCCATCATATAAAGTTATGCTATCAAGTCGACCAGGTTTTCCAGTAGAATTGAATAGATTAAATTGCAGCAGCCTAAAAATGTCGAATCATATCTTAAAGATCCATTCATCAATCAGAATGACAATTCATCTTTTACTAATGAAAGGGCAAACCTAAATCCGAATGGTTTTGCTCTGTAAGTACTACGGAAGATCTTAACGCAATTCACAGGATGATTGTCATATTTGTAATAAACGATAACTCGTTCCTCCAGAGTGATCTCCTTGGTCGTATCACATATATCAATCATGCTGAACAGGTGATAAGGAATACTGAGATCTTTAATTGGAGTAAATGAACTTTCATCCGCTTCTCGACCCTCTCCCGTTATTGAGAGTACGTTCACACCATTTCCAAGAACGTTATCGATAACATTGAATAATAATTCAACCTACAAGATTAACAAATAAATTAACAAACAAAGGAATTCGATCGATTATCGAGGAATGTTGTAATCTGATACGGACCGTATGAGTAGGTGATATCACATTAATGCCATGATAAGCACTACGAGTTATATTCACGTGCGTTATCACCGGAGATTTCATAATCGTTTGCAGTGCAGCTGACTTCTCGAAATGCAAAATTCCAGCACCAGTGATATTGATGTATTTCAACATCGACTCTACTCGTCTTAATGTTTCATGAGTAACAACATCGTGAATACGATGTTCATACAAATGATGCTCGAATTCACTATTGGCGATTCGTATTCCACCCCAATAGTCGCGTGTATCATCTAAGTTTCGTTTTCCACAACTTATAAAGACAAATTGACTGTCCCATGGACAATCATATTTATGCCCATACAGTTGACCATTTAATCTAATTTGACAGTCTTCCAATTTTTCCTCCCTTCCAG
>NW_017100161.1:2943563-2971881 GCF_001263275.1 Habropoda laboriosa | reverse complement strand
GACCAAACACGTATCAAAGAACCAGGATGAAGTTCGTATCGACGATCATAGGAAACGTAGACATTGAGTGAATCGTGGCCTAATTGTCGACAGGCTACTTGACCGTTTCTTTCTGTAAATCTAGTGTCGCATAAAGGTATCCATTGTAGAGTTGTTTTATTGAAGAACTCTAAAAATCCTTCATTGTACAAGGAAGAACATCGTCCATCTTTACAAAGACGAATAGTTTCTTCAGATACAGAAACAAGATTTCCGCTTTTCCTTAAGTGTGCA
Organism: Habropoda laboriosa; assembly: GCF_001263275.1. Taxonomy (NCBI): domain Eukaryota; kingdom Metazoa; phylum Arthropoda; class Insecta; order Hymenoptera; family Apidae; genus Habropoda; species Habropoda laboriosa. The sequence goes on along the minus strand of NW_017100161.1, from coordinate 2,971,608 downwards.
TTAGTAGACTCATTGACATCTTTACGTTCCATTGGCTTCATAATAATCTCATGACCAGGTGCACCTACAGCCTTTAATGTGCCAAGAACAAGAATCCCAACGTTGGGAGCAAATTCCATAACAACGTCTGGATAAATGTGCAAAGTAGCCTCTGGCATAATGGTGATATCCGATCTTATAACGTAAGGTTTCCCTCGAGAGTGAATGGATAGGTTTTCTACGATACGTCCGCCTAAATTATCCAGGTCTACTTCTTTTCCAATCTGCCAAGAAGCAGATATAGAGGAATCGAATCTGTCACTGGTTAAGAAAGGTCTATAGTCGGCTACTGCATGATCGTTCCAGTCATCAAAATCAAAAATTCGTTGCCTGTAAATAAACAGTAATAAAAATTCAATAAAACATTTAGAATAATATAAATAGACCTACTGTACGATTTTATTAATTCTTTACCTTATCTCTGTATCATTCCCAGTTCCCCACCAATTTTCTGTCACGTCAACTTCGTTGTTAATCTTAGCTGTTCTAATACCAGCCAACAATTCATAATCCAACGAATTATCACCGAATAAATTTTTATTTATTTGCACCTTTTGTATACCGTGAAAACCAACCACATAGCTTGGACTATCATCCGTACGACGTGGTCCCATTCTAACCAAATCATAGCTGTTCCTTTTCACTTCGTTGTAACAGAAACGAGCATCAACGTTTCCTAGAATCTCAGACTGACTGTCTGCCTTGAATTCCATCATGTACACTCCAGTATTGCTTTCAATATGATTGTTATTAATTTTCATCTTCTTCTCCATTCCACGAATAGAGATCAAACCGGTTTTACAGCGGTTTTCTTCGAATCGATTATAAGAAATATTCAAGGTAGCATAGTGTCCATCGATCACGAAGCCAAACTGTTCATTATTACGCCAGGTATTGTTACCAAAATACAAAGTATGTGTAAAATTCTCGTTATACTGCCATACATCGGGCAACAGCACTTCGAAACCACCTTTTCTATTCCTCTCAATGGTACTATCTTGCATTATCCAGTGGAAGAGATTATTCGAGTGTCTGGCATCACGACTGAACTGATATATTCCTTTACCATTGTCCGTGATTAAGCTGTCGTTAATATGAATTGCAATTTCGGACATGTTCGTTTGATAAATATTCCAATGCGGCGAGTGTACGTAAATTGCTTCCTCTTGGTTATGTGAAATCTCACAGGCGATCAGTTGCATAGTTTCGTTAGCTTTTCGAAGGAAATGATCACCAATCTCATCCAGGTATCGATTGTAAAACGACGCGAGTATACCTTTCTTGTTATTCTTTATTTTAGACTTGGTTACTAAGAGAGTTGGGATGGGACCTCTTACTAGTGTGCTTCTTATATCCTGTGAATCAAATATTCAGCAATTCTTCAATGCAATAAATGTTATATATTATAAACGATACTTAAATCCATACCTGCATAGGAGCTTGAAGAGCTGTGATAACAATAACAGCGCCTCCAAGTGCATTTGTGCCACTGTCATACTCTAAATTCACAGCAAAGGAACTTGATGTTACAGGGAAGACTGCCAAATCACGTTTCAAATACCAATGTTCTCGTTTGGGATCAATGTATTGCGAATCATGTATAATGATCTGTTCTGTACTGCGATTTTCAATGGGATTCAGGAGTTGAATACCGATAACGTATCCTGGTCTACACTGTGATAATTACAGAGTTCAATTAATTTTTTGAGATTGGAAAAGAACAGTAATTCTTTGGACACACTTACTTTAATGACAAGACGTTGTCGAATAGGATCACCAGTGACTTTAAATGTTATCATATACTTAGTTTCTTCATTAGCCAGCTCAATGTCTCCCATATAATGCGGTATGACCACTGGATTATACGATGAATCGATCAAATCCGGTACACGCAAGAACCATCCTGCAAATTCTCTTTGTTGAACAGCAGAAAGGGCAGGATTGTGCCTTATGCCAGCCACTTGGTTATTCTCAATCCTAGTATTGATGATTTCCATTCCCAATTGTTTGAAACTGATACCGCTGCCTCCGTTCTGCGAGAAATCGCTGTTTCTCACAATATTCACAGCATCTATAGAGTATATGTCCGAATATAAGACTCCCAGACCATCCTGTAGATTATCCATTATTCTAACACTGTCCAGTGAGTGTCTTGCAAAATCAATTTGCAAAGCTGAAAAGGTTTAACAAGTTTTATAACGTATGTTATATCTTTTGGAAAAACTTTAAAACGTTAAATGATCACAATTCAAAGTATCACCTGGCTTGAACGAATTAGTGGTATAATCAAGCAAGCCAGCTTTTTCTATCGTCACGTATTGAAGATCGCTTCTTAGAGCTAATGGTCCTAATCGAAGTCCTGCCCACGCAGCCTCTGAACATCTAACACCCACGTCATTCTCATGGGTGCATGAATTCTCGAAGTTCAGCTCTGTTTCCGCTTTACACTTCGATACATCATTATCATCCTTGGTACATCTAACGTTACTAAGAACGATGTCTTCATTAATGCCCGCATTTGGAATTTGAGAACGTTCCATTAGCCAATTGTCAGGGTCTAAAGTGAGACCTAATTGATGGCAGACAAGCGCTGCGTCCCGAATAGTCCAACCGTAATTGCAAACTGTTCCCCATTTTTCACCTACTTTTACCTATAATTTAACAAACAATACTATCTTCTATTCTTTAACTGCTATTTTCAGAATTTCATTTCAAAATCAATTTTACCTGTAGTCTTCCTTCGAGATTGGTTTTTCCTCCAAGAAGCCTTACAGGTATAGATTCCATTTCGTTCATTTCACCGAGTTCTTCGTTCATAAGAGTTTCGTTACCAGAATCCATAAGGACTTCTTCTTTCAAAGTGAATAAAATATCACTTGGCCTTTTTCCACGAGCGTCCAATCTACCAGCAACCATCATACCCACAGCTGGTGGAAAACGCAACGTGACTCCAGGATTAAGAATCAATTTTCCACCCGGTCGTACATTTATATCACGCTCGACGATGTATTCCCCAGAACTTAAAAACTCCAAACCATCCACTTCACCGCCGACTAGATTTGTACCTGGTGTGACAAATCTTGGAACGAACGTTGGATTCGAAATGATCGTGTTAGCTCCTGGATTACTGCTGTGCAACAAGTATGGCAGGTATTCGATCTTGGCGAGATTGTATCTGTCTTTTCTGAAATATGTGGACATATCGATAACATGTTCTGAGAACGAATTTGAAAACGAACAACATACCTGTGAAACAATCTTTCATATATTTTATTCTCTTCGGCAAATCCAAGCCAATTATAAGTGCAGTTAATTATTTTACTTTGATCCTCCAAATGGGAGCCGATTTCATACCGTGACTCAGGATTGTGTAAAATATTCCTGAAGATCTCTACATTGCTAGATGAAACAACTATAACAGCAGCAACTCTAGAACGTGGTATTAATCTGGACCTCATAGAATTACCATTATCGAACAGCTCTCTGACACGATTATCACGCAAGAAGTTTCTCGTGAACAATAATGCCTGTACATCACTATATGGCGAAAGGCCTATACTGACAATGGAGGCACCGCGATTACTATAAAATTCATTATGCCTGACAATTATATCCGCAGGTAGAATATTAAATTCCTCGTAAAGAGGATTATTTATCAATATACAACCGCTAGATTGTTCTCTAAAGTGATTGTATTCTATCGTTGCCTCTAGATTGAGAGCAGGACTTAGTTTAATGCCAAACTTATTGTTCTGTATAAAAGAATTATGACCAATTTGAAGTCTCAACAGTCCTTCGTTCTGTCTCCAACTCGACTCCACTTGCAACGCTGTTTCCGCGCTGCTATTGAACCAATTACCAGTCACGTTCGCGTAAGAATTACCAGTTGCATTTCCAACCTACGATCGATATAAATGTTTAGATAAAATCGTTAAAAATCTCGAATAAAGAGATGTAACATCCACTCACTAGGATACCAATGTCTTTGTTACGGAATATCTGTGAATATTCGATCACGGTGGTCTGATTAAAATAGACATATTCGGTGGCGGTGCTGTCGTTCAACCACACCGCAAAACCGTAACCCTGATTAGAGGAAATGCTTGTTCTGGACACATTGCGATTTCCTCCCGTGAGGGTGACGTTCACGCCGTCTCCCATATTAAAGGATATGCGACTGCTGGTAATATTCACATCCGCTGCGCCGCCCAATACATGCACACCAGCCACATGTTTATTGCTAGACACAGAAGTCTCGTGGATATGCAGAGCTGATCGTAAATTTTCCACAGCAATTCCTCTTCCGTTATTGCTCGCTATGACGCTCCCAGTCACGTTCAGATCGTACGTTTTCTCTGCAATAAAATGTAGCTGTGATTGACAGTAATTGAAAAGGTAAAATTTGCCAAACTAAGATTTTCTTGAAAAAATGTCAGTGATTTTCATGAATTCTTCGGAAACTTACTGTAGCCTGAAGACAATCGAACAAAAACGATAGTATTTGTACGTGGTTCAGCGATGAATTTTACATACAAATTCTGCCGTGTCGTTGTGACACTCTGAGGCAACGTGCCGTTCTTAACTCTTACAGTGGCTAATAATTTTTCTGCATCACCTAAACCATCGTATACCTCGATCAGTGCACTGTTATTCCTGTCAGCTCTCATTTGCAAAAAGTGCATAGTTAAGACGTGTCCTGGTCTGGTAAAAATATGCTGAAATACATTTCTCCAGTGATTAAATTCGATCTAGATTTGAACGAATATCCATGAGATTATTACATACTTGTGGACAACGCTTTATATTAGGAGCGTATTTACTCTGCTCCATGGATATTATAACAGGAAAGGTTTGACTGGCAGTGGTTGGAAAGGTGCACAAATCGAACACCTCTGTTCGGTCCAATTTATCTTCAGTTCGTTCGTCGAAGTGAACGTATTTAATTCCATCCGCTCCGTTATCCAATACGGAACACTCGTTAATGTGCGTCATTCCTGATGAACTGTTCACGTAGATCCCATATCCTGTGTATTGATAATAAATAAATAATAAAAGAAGATTCTCGTTGAATGATTCTATCCATAGTATCAGAATTGAAGTTACCCCTGTTGCTTTGAACGGTACAATTGTTGATTACGACAGGAGCATTCGGCGTGGTGACATTAATGCCTGTAAAGGCGGCGTGAAGAACTGAAATCGACTCCATTTGCGGCGGAACACCCTCGACATCGATCGCTGCCGTAACATTATATTCCCGACCCGTTCCTGCATGCCTTTTAAACAGAGACAATGTTACCAAAAACTGTTCGTTGCTTCGATTCTCGAAATTCGACACTCGTCTGAAGCACTCGATAAAAATGCTTACTCTATTACAACGTTTCGTAAAATGGACTTCGATTTTCGTATGTACAGTGTATTCTCTTGGATCAATGGTCGACTGTACAATGCATCCTGGAATCGAATACCTCGCCAGTGTTTGATGGCTTTCGTAGCTCCATCGTGATGAGGCAAACACGATATTCCAAGATCAGGATGATAATCTGAAACGATTCAACGTTCGTTATTCTTCGTAAACGTTCTAATTTCTACGTTAGATCTGTTTCATTGGATTCAGTTGAAATTTTACCGCAAACTCCACCACCAAGTTGCCTCTCGGACCATTTTTCGCAGCTGGTTAAAGTAGATTCCGTGCCTCTGCAACCTGGTTGCTCGTAAAGCAGCCGTGGCTTTGCTGGCCATTGTCTGTCCATCCAGGAGGACCATCTTCCACCTTGGAAACCAAGTTGTCTGCAGGCTGTTTCTAGATCGGCTCTGGTCCAGCTATAGACAGCATTAATGTATGAAGAAAAAGTGATACGAAGGAAGATTCATCGAAGAAGATGAACGCTTACTTTCGCGAATTCGTGCAGACAGCTCTCCATTCGCCACGATGGAACAATTCTAATCGACCCTCGAACGGAGCTGGTCCATCGACTAATCGTATTGATAACGGCGATTCCACGGGATGAATTTGATTATTCGCCTCTGCTGCTGTTAGTAAAATTGGCGCTTGAGGGTCCCCCTTAAAGCAGAATTTAACACAACGCTCTAGAATCTTATCGCAACTCTTCCCTAAATTTCCTTCCATATTTCACCTAATTTATTTATTTTAAGTGCAATTATTTATTGGAATTAATTCTAAATTACTTATTTCAAGGGAAATTATTATTGGGATTAATTCTAAATTACTTATTTACTTGAAACCCTTTAAGTCACAGACTCAAATAGAAAAAAGATCGCCAAATGAATATTCGAAAGAACGCACGGAAAATGAGAAGGCGTGAAAAGGAGAAGAGAATACTGGAGAATAATACCGTAGGCAGAGAAAATTTTCAGAAGGTCCGTCTTCAAAATTTTCAGATCGTATTCGCAACCCTCCTGAGCTACAAACGGACCTCCACTCCCTCGACGATTAATTACGAAAAGCAAAGAGGATACGTGGCTAATATGAATCGTGCACGCGTATATAGAAGGTGGAGGAAGGTCTCGTCCGTGGCTTTCAAGCGTAAGAGGATTAGCGAGGTCTAAGGTTAACAGTTCAGGCCAAGAACCGCTGTTTGATCCGTGACCTGAGACGCACCGCGCGGTTGGAGGCGGTGCGATGCGAAGCTGATTCACTCGTTCATGCCTTTTACACCGCTCCTCGTATCTGGCATTCTTTAATCGAGCCATTAGAGTCGCCTCTTTCTTCCTCACTTTCGCTAACTGCCCTCGCGGAAACTACCACGATTAGGGATCTCCCTTCCCCTTGTCTAAATGGATCACTTCCACTCGTTTTCCTCTAACCCCGTTGCAAAAGACCCTCCCCTCTTTTCCACCTTTAAAGCGTTAAAGTAAGCCTTGTCGGATGATCGTCACGCGAGCGTGCCATCGTTAAGGAGAGAAATGAGAAACGTAACGTTTATGGACAGGAAAATTCCGAATTGTTCGTGAAGCTTCGAGGAGACTGAAACTTTCTCCTGTTTCTAAACACCGATTAGCATAAGAACCTATGCGTAAATACAGGACTGAGGATTTATCCGGATACGGTGTGTAGGATGGATTAGTTCTTCCAAATTAAACTTTACCTACTTTGTGTTCAAGAATGGTATATTATCAAAGAGATTACCATAACTTCTGAATATTTTTAAATAAAATTTGCAAAATTCCTTCGTACTTTCGAGCGATAAAAAATTCATTTTTCCCTTCATAAGATTTCTTTCCTCCGTATCTACAATATGGAGCTGATTTATAAAGGACTCGTGCATAATCGTCTATCTATACGATCCTCCGCATCGTCTACCCATCTAAACTTCCCGAAAAAAAATTTTAAATAAAATTTGTACGTAAATTCATCTTCAAAAAATTACTGTTTCCTCTATATCTACTTTGCGCAGCTAATTTATCCACGATTCGTGCAAAATCGTCTATACATATACACGATCCTCCAAACTCTAATCTCTCCCCCCAAAAAAAGAAGATTTCAAAGCAAAGATAAGGTACGTGTACCTGAGAGTAGAAAAAATAGGTATTCGCTCTGCTGGTCGATAGGAATATTAATAATACCCACTCTGTGCAACGGCCCGTGTACACAGTGTGTACCCATAGAATGGGCAACGCGATCGTACGCTGTCGCTACGTGATGCGAATAAAGTAACAATCAGCTCAGGCTTGCGTGTTTCTGGAATTTCCGGTCATTCCAGCGTCCTTTGACAACGACTCTATTTTATTTTTTACTTTTTTCCACGCTTTTCTTCTCCGTTGCCATTTATTTTTAAACGCGTTTCTCATCCATGATCCTTTGTGTCCCGCAAAAGCTGCCCCCGAAGACTTTTTTACTTTCGAGCCTGTTCCGCGGAACGATGGAAAACGGTTCGCGTCGTTAATTATTCCTCGTTATTTGTAAATCGTGAAACCTTTCCCCGCAACGTACCGTTTCCAGCTCTTCGTACCGGAAGGGAGCTGAAAAAGAAGCACGTTCGAACAACTCACGCGGTGGCTAAGTAGCGCGTAACGAGAGGCGAAACGAACCTAAGGGTATTCGAGAGAGCCGGGCTGATTCTAATTGTACCGGAAAGACAGATTTAAAGCGAATATAGGGTTACCGCGGGAACGCATTGCTGCAGCGTAAGATTTCACGAGCACGGGACAATAATGTATAGTCGGTGGAAGAGACACGGTGATATTGTAGATTAGAGTAGATATTAACACTTTACTGGAGGAGGATTACTTGTACAACGTGTAACTATGTAGGTCAATGCTTCAGTTCTGTTTCTTTTTTTTTTCTGAATTATATGGAAATTATATTGCTTTTAGGTTGCTTTCTGAGTTCTTCGTAAACGCGTATACGAGTGAAAGGGTTAAATAGTCGAAACAGATTGATGCAGTAACTTCTAAGGTCAGTAACCGGGTATTTTTCTTGGGATTGAATTAAAGCTGAAGCTTTAAAATATTTTTAAATTTTTAATTTTGATTCTTAGAACGCCACGTGACTTGGAAGTTATTTTATTTCATCAAAATGGAAAATTGTAATGAACTCTAATTTTTTTTCTCGGGAATAAAGAAGAATCGAGTTATAAAGGGTTAAGAGATACTACATACGGTCCTGACTAGAGATTTCAGTGCTTTATTTTCTCAGGTTTCTGTCGATATGCTCGAATATGTAAACTTTAACGCCTGACTGATTTCACGACCTCGCCACATTTCTTCCACCGACTATACCTTCCGAGAAAAAAACCAGGCTAGTCGTATTAAACGATACGTCTGGTTAATTATACGAGAGAGGTAATTAATCTGTCGCCCTGTGATATCGAGTCACACTCGTGACGAAGTAAAGACACAGTTCTATTTGTGAGGAGATTTAATTTGAACTTATGTGAATTTTTCAATTTGACACAATAAGTAGTAAAATAGGAATAAATTTAAATATTACGATTTTCTATTATGTTCTTATTTGACACAGTGTACGAACGATAAATTTGAACAGTATATAAACATTTTCTTATAATTTCAATTTATATTAGAATTCTTCAGCATCGAAAACGTGGGTGTGATTTCTTATCGTTTATCAGCATCGTAGCGATATCGATTGTAGGTTGCGATATAAGCTTATCCAGGTTTACACGGGAAAATATAATATCCCTTGGATAGCACGGTATCAATTAAAACAGAAAATTCTCAGAGGATCGTAATGACGGTCCTTCTTGCACTCTGTGGCGAAATCTAACTGGAAAGAGAATCGTAAAATTCTTCTGGGAAATAGAATTATTACCATCCGTCACTTCTGGCATGTTCGTAGTAACACGTGCACAATCGTACTGGTAGATGAGTCACGTTCATTCAGTGTTAGCATGTTCATACATAAACCTTCATCTTTTCATGCAGCTGATAATACTTTTAATTACGAAATACACGCTTACAAAGAAATACAAAGGAAATTCTCTTCTGCAATTAATTTGTTATTCCGCAATTTCTTAATCCAGGTTACCTAACTGTACTCCATCTTCTTTTTTTCTTTTTCAATATTTTTCTTACAAGGTCGGTATACTCGGTCGGTAACTTTTACGCGAATACTGCTGAAAAGTGATTAACGTTCATATTTATCCTTACACCTGTTGAATCACCCTGTATACACTGTCAGGTAAAAGGTTAGAATCACTACGTATTCCGATGAACGTGGAAAATTTTCCAGGTAAACGTTAGCAATTTTAAATTAGAATATTATTATTGCAACATTACTACTACTGTACAAGTGATTGCAAACTTTTTGTCTGCGGTGTATATCTCGCAATAACTCGAGAAACAAATCCAGTTTTACCGTTTCTAAGACATTTACCTTCGCGGTTATGATACCATGAACCGTGATTCCGATCATGGGACCAAACCGGATCTCTACCCCTGGCTCTATCACCAACTCGCCCTCACGTTCCACGAATAAATCCTCCCGCACCAGATAAGGGCTCTTCGATCTTTCCAATAACCGTTGGCCTCGGACGATACGGCCGCCGTACAGTTCCGTGAGCCCTCCATTCGAATTGCTATTACTCACATTAACGAACGTTGGCTCGGTGTAATAAATAGAGGACTGGTCGAACCCTTCTTCCGACTGTCCGTGAACAGCCAGAAAAATTAATATCAAACACGAAACACGCATTTTGTTACATGCACTTTCCAGTTTTTAATTCCGTTATTATAGTTATAATTTGGAACGAACGAATCACTTGAACGAAATAAAAACTATCAGTCACTGGTATTTGAAAAATTTGTAATTTCTGTTTTATTATACTGTTCGATGTTACGTTTAGAATCTTCACTAAATCTCGATGACACTTGTTGCGACATTTCGATAGATCGCTTTTTAAATAAATAACGATATTTATTTACAGATAAAAAATACACCAAGGACGGCGAGCTTGCAGACTCGTATGAATCTCGTTCCTGTTTCATAGATCTTCGTTCTTTTATCGCGATACCCGGGATGCGTCACACGATGATTCGATTGGTAACGCGCAATCGAGTCTATACTTTCACTGAACGTATCATCATGTCGATGCGCCGATGATTACCGCCAATATGTCACTCTCGATACACTTTACAGTGACTCGACTGCGTTCCTACGTGAGTTTTCGATCGAACATGAAAACTATAACAGTTCGTTGAAATGAACAACATTCTAGTACGCGATATACTTTAGGTATTCAAAACTTTTCTTGTCTGGACGATTCGCGATCGTCTACTTCGATATAACGTTCGAGTCACAGTCTTTGTACACACGGAAGAGATTCATAAATCGCGATCGAGATCAGCTTTCCACGCGACAATGCCGGAACCACTGCGCCAAAGGTGCGCTGTATTTTAAATTCGAGCATTAACCTTTCCTCTCGGCATGCTCCTTCACGCGCGAGAGATCGCAGCTCGACTGTAGCGACTCGGCTGCACCGCTGCCGTTACTCTCCCGTCACGAAACCCTTCGCCAACCACGATCCAAAAGACGCCGTTCATTTTTACGCGTCCGCCGAACGCGACAAGGAAATCTGTTCACCGCACGATATCGTTTTTTTTTTCTTATATCACCGATCAAAATTCACTAACAGGTTAGAACGTTTCTCGATTAATCGATATACGTAGAACGTACACGCTGTTACACCAAGAGAAACAGTCCCTGCGATGGTATCGAACGATTTTTTAAAGATCGATAGGATGTTCGTAACGGACAAACAAAACGTAAATCGCACGTCGTGATTTGGTTGAGGCGCGATGGCCACCTGGCGTCACGTTGGGCGCGGTTTGACTGGTTCTCGGAGTCGTTATATTCCTGTCGTCTTTCCAGTGGACGCGCCTTACCTCGCGTCGTCCCCCGAACCCACTACTGTGCCTACCATAAAGCACTATGGTATTGTTACTACTACTACTACTACTACCACCACTACCACCTACTAACGCTGAAAGGTAAAGTTCGTCACGTGACATGGTATAGCGTACGTCACGCAGGTTGTGAAACAGGTGAGTCCCTCCTGTGGAAACCTGTCTTTGTTGCTGGCGCTTCACCGCTTTAGGATAAGTTTTGATTGTCGATCGTGATTATCGTATTATTTCGTCTTACGCGTGCTTCAAATTGTACAAAGCTATTGATTTAAGTATCGTGAAATAAGAAGAAATTGTATGTATTTAAATAAAGGAAAGAACGAGACTTAATGTATTTGTGAATGAGTTTATTAACCTAAATAAATATATTGATCTGTAAATATAGTTTACATAATGGTACTATCGTAAACGTGGTGTAGAATGGATCTATCACCCAATGTGTTTGTTTGCACGTCACAGGGGCTTTAGAGCCCCCTTACCATTTTCATGTCGCTTTCAATGTTACCGATTCAGCATGGAATAAGATTACAACATTTGTAGTGGTTGGAATTAGAACTAAATGTAAATATAAAATTATAAATAAAGTATAGAACAGGATATGTTGCTATCGTACACGAAGTAAAGAATTCTGTACTTCTAAAATTATAATATGTATATACATTAAGTTGATTGGAAAATTGTATCGTTTTATGTTTAAAGAAAATAAACCAATACCCGAACTTAGTTTATTCAATTTTGTAATGGAACATTATTTAAAAAAGAGCATTTCGCCAAAGGAAATGGTTTCAGTGTGTAAAGAAGAAATGAGTAGACTGTAAAATGCTGTAAAACAATATAGGCATATTGTAACCTTCTGTAAAATACATTTTGTACAGTTATTTTACAATAAATAATTTATGATTTATTAAATAATTCCATTCCTTCATTTTTCCTGATGTTCAAGTCCTTTCTTTCATTCCTATGGTGGCCTGAAACTTCTATTTCTAATTTATATAAAAAGAATATTAATTTTCAAATGTTAAATAAAAGTTATAAACAATTTCTGACTAATCTACTGCGTGCAATTGTTAATTCAATGCGAAATCAATAAATGAAGCTGGTTTATTAAGTTAAATCATGGATCAATTTTATTTCATACTTCCAGTAATTATAAACTACCACCTAAATTATTATTTAACAAGAAACACTAATTATTCTATAATTAAAGTACTTGAAAATGAACCGAAAGCTTTATTTTACTATCTACATTAGTAGTAATTTTAAAACAATTAAAAATTTATTATAAGCATCAATTTTAAACTGATCTCTACATGCAATTATGCTCTAATTTACATTAACTATTATTAAAAGCGAAAAATTCAAAGAATTTCTATTTTAAAAATCAACTAACATGATAACAATTCATTTCTGGCAATTCTCTTGATGATACATGAGTAAGACAAGGAAAAGTGTAGCAATAGACAAGGATAGCAATAGCGCCATGTGTTAGACAAGGAAGGGAATAGGGATAGACAAGGATAGCACTAGAGAAATGAGTTAGACAAGGAAGGGAATAGGGGTAGACAAGGATAGCAATAGTACCGTGTGTTAGACAAGGAAAGGAACAGGGATAGACAAGGATAGAAAATTTGAAATCCGATACTAACACCATCTCGCGTTTAGTGACGTGAACTACGATTTCTTAATAGGAAAACAGGATATAAACAGAGGTATTAGACAAGGAAAGCACTAGTGTGCGAGAAGGACAGAGAGAAAACGTTTCCTATTGGCTGGCGGGCCGCCATGCTGCACCTCTCACGCGCTATACCAAGTCAATCAGGGAGAAATCATTAATAACTCATTAATTAGGATGAATCTGTGAACTTTTAGAATTGAAGAATGAAGTATAGACTTTCAGCAACTTTCACATATAGTTTGTATTGCACTGAACTCTTTCAGTAATTAGTTATTAACAATTTTAGTACATGATGTCGGAAACAATACCGCATACCGTCAAGTTCCATTACGGTTTTTCAATAATTTCATAGCTTTCTACTAAATTCTCATGTAACTAACTATATGCATCTGAAAGGTAACTTTTTTGGCTGTATTCTCATATAATTTTTATTAACATACTCCTTGTGATTTGGTAGTTACTTAATATTCTTTAGGTGAGTATTACACCCGTCGCATTCAAGCGTTACACATTTTCGATATTTCAATGGAAATGCGTGATTGATTATGCACTTTGAAGCATGTAGAATGTAGAATGGACTTTTATTTATATTCTGCAATTAGTTTGGTAACCGTAAGTGGTGTGGTTTATTAGATATTAGCAATTGTTTATAACAGTTGACTATACTCGAGTATGGTGAATAGGTGATTCTCTCATATAATGTTTAATAACTCTTACACTAAACCGAATATGTTAATAAAAAGTATATGAGAATGTAGCTAAGGGAGTTGCCTTTCAGATGCATATAGTTAGTTACATGGGAATTTAGTAGAAAGCTATGAAATTATTGAGAAACCGTAAAGGTATGCGGTATCGTTCCGACATCACGTACTAAAATTGTTAATAATTAATTGTTAAAAGGGTCTAGTGCATTAAAATCTATGTGAGAAAGTTGCTAAAAGTCCACACTTCATTCTTCAATTGTAAAAGTTCACAAAATCATCCTAATTATTGAGTTATTAATGAAAATAACGGAAAACTATTACGCTTGAATGCGACGAGTGCAGTATTTACCCAAATAATGTTTAATATCTCGCAAATTACGACGAATGTGTTAATAAAAACTATATGAGAAAGTAGTTAAAGGAATAGCCTTTCGAATGCATACATGAAAGTGCATAAATTATTTGCCAAAAGTTACAAAATTAATGAAAAACGAGAAGAATGCACGGTATCCCGTACTAAATTTGCCAACAACCCGTACTAAAATTATTAATAACTAATTCCTGGATGGGTCTAGTGCATTAAAATTTATATGAAAAACTAGCTAAAGGTCCAGACTATATTCTTCAGTCCTAAAAGTTCACAAAATTATCCTAATTAATGAGTTATTAATGATTTTTCCCTGACCGTATTGATACAGCGCGTGAGAGATGGAGCATGGCGGCCTACCAGCCAATAGGAAACGTTTTCTCTCTGTCCTTCTCGCACACTAGTGCTTTCCTTGTCTAATAGCTCTGTTTATATCCTGTTTTCCTATTAAGAAATCGTAGTTCACGTCACTAAACGCGAGATGGTGCTAGTTTCAGATTTCAAATTTTCCGTCTTTGTCTATACATATATCTTTCCTTGTCTAACGCACAGCACTATTCCTATTCTTGGCTACCCCTATTCCGATCCTTGCCTACCCCTATTCCTTTCCTTGTCTAATTCATTTCTGTATTGCTAAATACCTGGACGAATTATCTTTCGTAATAAGCACGACTAATGTTGGATTAAGTGAGTATAACAGTTCATGATCTTTTGACAGCAGTAGTACTGCATCATTTACTAATAAACAATTACGTTACTTTCTTATTTGTAATTTCATAGTTAAATAATTCCAACCGCCATTAATGTTGCAATCTCTGCTAAATCGGTAACGTTGGAAGCGGCACGTAAATGGTAAGGGTCTTCTCGGCCCCCGTACTGTGGACACAATGTATCATAAGGTGTTAGGTCTATCCTGTACGTCGTCTGTGATGATAAATATAAGGTCTATTCTGTGTACCTGATCTGTACTATTAATATGCTTATAACTTATGTGCTGTCAGTTCTATAGTTTTTTTCGACAGTTATTTAATTCTAAATTTTGTACACAAAACATATGAGAAAAACAGAGCATTGTTTTAAGAACCTGTACGTTAAATATAATAGTTTGTATAGTGTTTCGTACTAACGCTAATGAATTTTAGAGTTGATAGTTTTAGAAAATGAATAAAAAATTATTTGTTTTAATTGTATGTAAATCATTTTCGCAAATTTGCTTCCTTTTAAACTAACAGTTTCGAAATAAGTAATGGTCGGACACAGTTCCGCCATTGGCGCTACATAATAGTGACAGATGTCGCTCTGACAACCGTTGCGCATTATCAAAGCTGCATGAAACTGAGATAGAATGTAAACCGGTGCAGCGGAGGTTATTTTAGTTTTTACGACTTACCATTATTTAAATATTACCATGTAAACGTGAAATAATTATACTTCGTGTCATGTTAATGGTGTAACGATTAATTGATTGTTACTTGCAGTGAATATCTGCGAAGGGACTCTGTCAAAATGACATCATTTTTAACTGAGGTGCTGATCACAGCAGGTACGTGTACAAATTAACATACACAAATGCGATTAATAACTGTAATCGAAGTACAAAATTAACCGCGAAAAAGTTAAAATAAGATACGATATACTGCTATCATCTCGTATGTTTTTTTATTAATTTATTAGTACATAACATTTTACATAGATTTCAAATTTATTTATCTTTAATTAGGAAAGATAGAAAAAAATAATTTGAGCGAGAAAATAGCAGAAATACAGAAGGAAATAACGAAATTAAAATATGATGTCAAAGATTTTATGGATGATAATTATGTCGAATTCACGGCGAAACTCACGAGAGATCAGCACTTGGTATCGAAAGGTGAAAAATTACTCGATGAGATGAACGAGTTGCAGAAAAGGATAGATCATCAGGTATGCTCTTAAATTTAATATTCTGAAAACCATTGTACAAAGCATAAACAATTTGCTATCGTGTATTACTTATTTCAGGTTAAAATGGAGTTATCCAGCTCCACCAAAGAATTAGAAACCTTTTCGCAAGCGCTAAAAGAATCAAACATGATGCTGCAACTTTCTAATCAACTTGTAACTCTACACGAATGTATTAAATCCATAAAAAGTTATCAAGAAGAAAAACGATATGTAGACGCCGCTAAGGCATTGCGTCGCACACAAAGCATCCTGCACAATCCGCAAACTGATTTACGCGATCTCGATATTTACACAGCGATCGAGGAAGAACATTTAAATTTATATACTTCCTTTTTATCCGATATGTCGCTACTATTGCACGAACGAATTTGTTGGACCGGTATCTATGATAAAGACGCAAAAATCATCACGTTGAGCGTGAAAAATGAATTTGACGATATACAAGATATAATGCAGGGCTTGCATCACATCGATAACCTCTCCAGTGATTTGCACTCGTTCGCGATGATGCTCATGGATTATGTAATTAGCCCGATTATTAACGACGATTGTTCCGTGTACGTTGCCGAGGAGAAAGTCTTCACCGTTGAAATATTAGTCAGAAAGAAATCACCTGGTTACAAATGCGTCCTTTACAATTTAGAACTGCTGTTCAAGTTTCTTCATCAGCATTTTAATTTCACGATATACGATGACGAAACGTTCCTGAAACAGATACAGCCACATTTGCTGGGACGATTGTCGAAGTCGTTAACGGCTGATTGCATTTCGCGAATTACACCAATGTCGAGCGCCGATCTGAAAAATTTTACGCCAATCGTTCAAGCGATCGATGATTTTCAATATTTCTTGGTCAAAATTGGTAGAAAACTTGCGAACATTTATTTTATTATTTTAATCATTAAACGTGATCGTAATAACCACCGTTTGATATTTTAGGTTTTATCACAAACGATGAACTTTTCTTGTCTGAATATACGAAAAATATAGACAAAGTGTTTATTAAAAAAATTTGTCAAGATTTGCTAGCAAAAGCAAGAAGCATCATGAAAAAAGATTTGCACGATTGCATTACTTATGAGCCACAGGTACATTTATTTTAAACTATTATGATGGAACAGAATGTATATCACAAATTATATTTTTCAATACTGTGTTTAGGAAGCACTTAAATTTCCAGAAGAGGCGAATGAATGTAGCGAAATGCAGATAGATAAGAAATTAAACGAGAATACATTTCAACTCCCTAAATGTCAGATAAGGTAGAGAAATCTTTCCGAAAAAGTCGTTTTTAGTTAAGTTTATAAAGATCATTTATGTGGTTAATTGTATTTTAGCAAAAGTGCAAAAGAAACACTAAATCTGGCAAGAAACATTTTAGACGAAGCATGCAATAGTTCAGATTCTTGCGCAGTTCAATTATTTTATACATGTAGAAATGTTTTTGAAATGTATGCAGGATTGGTACCTGAACATCATCGAAAATTTTTAGAAACGATACCGCAACAAGTTGGTGAGAAACTACTGATTCAATGTACATTGCATTTAAACCAAACTGATTTTTTTAAAGTGATCATCTGTATTTCTTTATTTAGCTGTGTTTCATAATAATTGCATGTATCTCGCGCATCATCTTCTCACATTGGCACACGAATATAGAGATAACTTGCCGGAATCCTTACAGAATCTTAATTTAACTTTCGCTGATCAAGTATTAGTATTACGTGGTATCGGATCATCGTGGTTCTTAGAACACATGAAATACCAACGAAATATCATTTTTGATATTCTCAAAGAGTCCGGTTAGTAACCATGCACATTTTTCTTTTTAATATAGCGGTATGCGATACTGATAAATAATGAATAATTGAGATTTCCTTTATTTTAATATAAGGTTTATCAGCATTGGGTCAAATATCTGAATTACATCCTAGCACTGAACGCGCAATAAGACAGTGCATTAGACAATTAGAATTATTAAAAACAGTTTGGGTAGATGTGTTACCTGTAAATATTTATTGCAGGGCTGTAGGTGAGTTTATATTTTTTATGTTTTATATTTGTCCATATTTAATTGATTGATAACCAAAGGATATTTTAGGATGCATTATGAATTCCATGGTTGAAGACTTAGTAATTAGAGTGATATCTGTCGAAGACATTCCCGCTGATGTTGCAACCGACTTAGTAACATTATTTAATATGATTGTTAAACGTGCACCGCAAATATTTCCGGTAAGTTATATCGAAAAAATATGATTTAATATTCTAAAAACTTTTATTTAAAACTAATTTATATAAAAAGATTACATTGAAATTAATTTACGACGAAACTATCTCGTTGAGAATTCCATAGGAATTCTATAATATTAAGCTGAAGTTGTAATACTTCTCGTTGATAATATTAACAATTATATTGTGCTTTCAGGATCCTCAGAAGATCCATCAACACGTTAAAAAATGGGCAAAATTTTTAGAATTGATTCAAGTATTGGGTGCATCGTTGAAAGAAATCGAATTTAGGTGGGGCGGCGGTAAAGGACCACTCGCGCGAGAATTTACAGCACCACAAGTTAAACAATTAATTAGAGCACTATTTCAAAATACCGAACGGAGGTCCAATTTATTAGCTTCTATAAAATAATGTTCAATTTTGAAGATATGTATGTAAGAAATAAACCATTTGCATTTATTATTTCTTACGATGAATTATTATAATTAATATTAACAGTATAATTGATATAAAAAAAAAACAAATAATAAGACGATTAATATTTCAGTCCACACAATATTATTTGATTATACTGTCAATATTAAAGTATTTCTTATGTAAGACTTTTAGCTTCTGTTTTTGTATTTATACTGTAATACTTACGTTAATGTTCCACATATTATTAGAAGTATAAAAAATGTATAAAAATCGTCACTTAAGTTTTTTCATTTATCCATACGTATATGAATTACTATCTACTAATATAAATTTCGAAACTATTGTTCAAACGTTGTAACTATTGCGACGAAAATTTTTAAGTTCCTCTATCAATTTAAATAAGAAACCAGTAAATATTGAAAACTCTAAGAAAGTAGGCAAGCAGGCAGGCAGGGTGGCGGATAGTAGTGAGAGCAAATCATTTAATACATATCCAATTCCATATCATTTACAGCAATGGCAAACATTATTACCATAATGTCCTTATCTTTCACTTGAGTATCCATAGTAATAAATACTCCAAAGTTTCCAAATGCAATACTATTTCTGCACATATACTTCAAGGCCATGATTTAAATTATATATAACGAAACAATTTTGCAGCTTTTTAAACCTCGGTTTTGCATGGCGTATAAAAATTCTTAGGACGAAGTTGCACAATCCAATATATATACGAGCAGTAATGTGCATTTGGCTAAAATTGGCATTTTCCTTGCTTTTTTTCGTTTTTTAAATAATATTATTACTATTCATTAACCCTTTCATTACGAACGCCGGATATATACGGCATCCACGCGACGACCTGTGTGTACGAGCGCCGGATATATACGGCATCTATGCGACATAAAGGAAATACTTGAAAAGTATCATCGAAATTTAATTCAACATCAACGAAGAGGCAATGATAATCCCGTGCAATTAACAGAAAGTCATTTTCCCTTATTTTATATGCCGGCAGGAAAAAACCGAAGTCGAAGACGTAAGACGTAAACACGAACGCCGAAGACTGGCCACGCGCAATGTGTACACTTTTGGCGTGGAGTCCCGTTCAGTGGCGGCGCTCCGGCGGAGCGAACTGCCGTAGCGAAAGGGTTAAATAACATATATGTCTATAATGGATGATATAAAATTATAGACAATAAGTATTAATGTTAATAATAAGAAAAAAAAACGGAAAGATATTAGTTATGAAAAATCTTATCCTTTTATAATGTATGTTAACCTTCTTTCAGCTATATTTTTTCCGGTTCCTCTATAGTAAGAAACTTAAAAAAGTACACAAAAAAATATATACGTAAAAAACTTATTCAAAACTATAAAATATGTGTAATACCCCAGATTTAAATAAGATTGAAATTGTGTATATAAATACTTTAGACTACGATCATATAGCTCAATTCAAATTTCGTTCACGATTCATTTTCATGTTATATAAAGTTTGCAGTAACGCTTTTGTTTATGAGTAATGAGTAATGTTTCTGAAAACGATTACAAACTGTAGAACTAAAGTATACTATACAAATGGTATTGCACAACTTGATCTGCAATGGTAGTTCTTGTCTATATACAGGTCGCTGCGTAGATTGGATAGAAATGTAGTCATCAGGGTGGGCGGCTGATTGGCCCGCAGTTCAGATTGGCAATGCAGTGTAGATCTTTTATGTGCATTCACGAAGATGACGATGACTGTGAACATGGAAGTGCAAAATAGAATGTCACACAATTTTTGCCTTCACCTGGCAGATAACTCTCATTAGTTGAAAGTATTTTCATACTTGCATTCTATATCTGCACATGCAACAAATTTATTCAGTGCCAATTGCTAATGTTATTATCATACAATTAATTTATTTTCTTTCTGTATATTCATATCTTTTGCACTAAAATCATTGCAGATTCAACTTGAATGTTAAACATGATATTTAACTATTAAAAAATAAATAATATTATTCATATTTTATCTGCCCATAATGCTCATCTCTCTAACAATACATATTCTATTTGACCCAGAATTTTTTATGTTTAAAACATGACCAAGTGTTTATTTTTTACTAACATTGGTAAATCAATTCTCACTGTATATCTTTGAAGATTTAATTCAGAAAAGTAATTTCATTGAATTTATGTGAGTACAAGATAACTTAGAGTCATTTTACAAGGACTGGGTATTATTAGTACCTGCCACGACCAGCTGGGGAACGGCTTCGGTACCTTGATGTGCCAGTGCCTTTGTTGGTATAATAATCAGCATTGGGATCTCCGCTATTATAAACATCTTGTGTATATCCATCTCGTGTAACATACCCACTGGTACGATTGGTCATATAATCTTCTCCATAGTAGTCTCTACTCCTACTTCCACCACCCTTGCCTGCATAATAACCTCCATAATCTGCATACATATTATTTCCTCTGTAATTGAATGCAATGGAGGCAGCAGAACCATATCCCCTAGCAGCACCACCTCGACTTCCTCTGAATCCTCCCATACCACCCCTGCCTCCACCACGACCTCTACCCCGTGAAATTTCCACCCTTAATTTAGCACCCATAATCTCTGCACCATTCATATTGCTGCAAGCAAGTTCTGCTTCATTCATATTTAGAAATTCGATAAATGCAAAACCTGGTGGGTTGAAAGCAACCCATACTTTGTTTAGCTTGCCATACTTTTCAAATTCTGTCTGGAGATCTTCCTTTTTAATGCTTTCGTTTAATCCGCCGACATAAACGCGCGTATACCCTTCCGGAGTCATTTTTTACCTAAAAATTCAGACGTACACAAAACTCTTTTTACACTTGAAAAATTCGTTAATACGTATTATATAAAATGGAGGCAAAAAGTTGTGCGTAATTAGTGTTTCAAATGTATTTTATCGTAAAGATAGTTGATAAAGCAGTAATTTAATATATTAAGATAATAGATTTTCGTAATGGATTCTTTGTAAATTCTAAAACAAATCTCAGATAGTAGAACATGGAGTACTTGCGCGCCAATGACTTCGAAAATAGTTATTAACTTTACGAGAATATACTTACTTGTATTTTAGTTTCCCTTGCTACTTTCGTTTCTTCACTGAATTTCTCGAAAAATTGAGTAGAAAAAGGATATCCAGTACGCTGTTACTATGATACAATCAATAGGCGAGAATCAACCGGGGTTCACAGTGCACAGAAACTGCATCCGATGTCTTGGCGTCTCCAACCCAGACGCCAAATGCACGTACGGTCTGCTCGGGTAAATTATTCGACTTCAGGGGAATATCATGGGGAGAAGGTTTCTCCCATTCGAAATCTTCCTCGATAAAAGTGTGCAATAACTATTTCTGAACAAACTAAATACTCCTATATTCGAATGGGAGAAGTCTTTCACTCGTTATATTTCATTCGTGCAGAACGATTTATTCGAGCAAACTATACTTACCTTTTTTTGTTAGCTACTAGCTTTATCGAAAAAAATATAAATACTATAGATAAAATAATAAATTGTTAGAAACTTTAACGAGCTTCGTAATTTTATAAAAATTTGTCTGTAATTTAAATGCTACACTTTGTAATAACATAGATATTTATAATAATTATACCCAACTAACGGTTGGTTTAGTTTGATGCGTTACTGATTAAACAATTACAAATTATTCACGAAAATTCACTTTTCTAACTACAAATTGAAATAAACACAAATACATTAAGTCTAGATTTACCTTTTAACGAATGAGTAGTATAAGAAACGTTCTTTAAAATTTATGTTCCGTAGTGTAATGCAAATATTTTATACCGTTAAATTAGGTAGTTCACCGACCGACTTATAATGATGCGTATACACGATATATCAAATATGGTAGAGTGTTATGTCGTTTTGCAAAGATGGCAGTTTAAACGATATTGACAATGCCATTTGAACAATAATAGTTTTAATAACGGAAATGTTATAATTAAACTGTAGAATTTAATTTCGTACACTGACACGGCTTATTGTTACACAACAAATGGAAATTACTTGACCTTGTTAATATAAGGGCACTCAAATTAATTTGCCAAAATTTTTGACGTTTTATCATTTGAGTTATCATTGAATTTAATCAAAATGCAACGAGACGATCTGCTCATTCAAGAAATAGAAGGCATAGATGATTATTTGGGTCCTACTTTTCGGTACGTAAATTTAAATAAACATTTACCCCTTATCGAGAATTTCGTTAAAAGTCGCGCCCCTGAAACAAACCCTTCACGCAGATGCAACATTTACCGTGCATATGCGCACTAGAAGGGTGGAAAACGGGGGTGCACACCCCCGTATTAGAATAGAGAAAATTGAATTAGGGTTGTATTATGTCAGGGTTGTCAACTAACCAAGTTGACAATCTATTGTTAACTATGGTTCCAAAACACGAATACCTTTTATATGAAATAGAATCTACAGATACTAATAGTATAGGCCTTGTTTTCAGGTACTACCTCTGTCAATCATTTTTTGGGAAAATGAAAATTTAAAACAAAAGATAGATTACTATTTTTCATTCTTTTTTTTAGAGCAATTTACGATGGTCACGAACATCAAAAATTCATGGAAAAGCTTGATGAGCGTATCAAAACACATGACAAAGACATTGAAAGAATGTGCAATCATCACTATCAAGGTTTCATTGATTCAATTCGAGAACTTTTACAAGTTCGTTCTCAAGCACAACAACTTAATGTTAGTCAACATTTTAAACTTTACTTAATACACAGAATAAGGGAATGTAATCTTATAAAATATACTTCTTCTGTAGGCTGAAATATTGGAGCTTGATAAACGTATTACTACCACTGCTACCAAAGTAATAGAAAAAGGAGAAGAGCTTGTTAAAGCACGCAAAGTAGAAAGTAATATGGCTGCTGCAGTAGACAGTCTCACTATGTGTCTTCCTGTTTTAGCTGCCTATGCAAAATTACAAAAACAATTGAAAGACAAACGTTATTATCCAGCACTAAAGACATTAGAGCAGCTAGAACATCATGACTTACCAAAAGTAACAAATTACAGATTTTCTTCACAAATTACTCAACAAATTCCACAGTGAGTAATATCATAAGATAAAAAAATATTTGTTTTTACAGCAGAATGTAACTAAAGAGTAATTTATACAGACATATTAAGGTACATTAAGTGACTGATAGATTACAATGATTTTAGACTACGTGAAAATATAAAGGATGCTTCCATGTCTGATTTAAGAGACTTCTTAGAAAATATTAGAAAGTATTCACCAAAAATTGGTGAAGTTGCCATGAGACATGTAGGTAAAATTTAGAAATTTAAAAATGAACTGCTGTATATGTAATACATTAGTTTTCTTTCTATATTAGACACAAGAACAGTTAACTATTGAAGCTGAGATTATTGGCTGGAAAAAGAGGAGATCACACACAACAAACTCTATGTCAAATGAATCAGAAGAAGAGTTGAGTGCTCAAGATTTAATGGATTTTAGTCCCGTTTATCGTTGTATGCAGATTTATACTGTTCTTCGCGAAGGAGCATACTATAAAGCATACTATAGACAACAAAGAAAACAACAAGCTAGATTAGTTTTACAATCGCCTATTAATATGGTAAATATTATTCAGGATCACTGAAATAAATTTCTAATATTGATAATTGTATACGTTACGTTTTCAGCATGAGAGTATAAGCGGCTATCAAACATACCTACAAGGCATTGTAGGATTTTTTGTAGTAGAAGACCATATTTTAAATACTGGTAATGGCTTAGTTGCACGTGCTTATTTAGACGAACTATGGCAAATGGCACTATCTAAAATCGTAAATGCGTTACGTACTCATTCTGTAAGTTTCATTCTATAAAATTATTCTGCACCCATTCTGATAACAAAATGTCGAAGTTCTGTTTTTTTTTAGGCATACTGTACCGATGCAACACTTATTCTAAAAATAAAAAATCTTATAATGTTGTTTAATACAACTTTAAGGGTAAAGAAATTGATACATAATTTATTTATTATCAATGTCATACATGTTGCCTTACTATTTCTTTTTCTGAACAGAATTATGGCTATTCTGTGGAGCAACTTTGGGACTTACTACAAGAAATTCGAGTACATTACAATGAAGTTCTAATGCAACATTGGGTTCAAGTATTTAGGGATATTTTAGATGAAGATAGTTTTTTACCAATTCAGGTGTGTTACATGTTGTCTTAATTAAAAAACTTTGGTATATACTGAACATTGGTACATTTTAGGTGACAGTGCAAGAAGAGTATGATAATATTCTCGATTTATTTCCATACCATGATGAAGAATTACAAAAAGCAGAATTTCCTAAAAAATTTCCATTTTCGGATATGGTTCCGAAAGTTTACCAACAAGTTAAAGAGTTTATTTATGCTTGTTTAAAATTTTCCGAAGATTTAAATTTTACTCAAACAGAAATAGACGAAATGATTTGCAAATCGACGAATTTATTATTAACAAGAACATTCAGTGGTTGCTTGTCATCACTATTTCGAAAACCATCATTAGCGCTTTTACAAGTAGTTCAAATTATAATAAATACTGGTTATCTTCAAAAATCTACGAAGTATTTAGAAGAATTTGTCTCTAATATTACGGGGTGAGTTCAATGAGTTATGAATAGATTCATCATGATATCAAATAAAAATTTTGCAGAACACCACATGAAGGGCAATTGAGTAGTATGGGTGTCGAATCAGCGATGTTTAAAGTCGCTAGAGACGATGCTGAGAAACAAATTTGCGACAAATTGAAAAATAAGCTTGACGAATTTTTAGAATTAGAAAACTACGATTGGAACTTGGCAGAACCTCAAGGACACGCATCTGGTTTTATTACCGATCTCATAGCATTTTTGCAAAGTACTTTTACATGCTTTACTAATTTACCGGTACGTATTCCTGATGTTATCAGAAATATCTGAAATACAAATATTTTGAATGTGATAAAATTAAATGTTTATATTTTAGGATGAAGTTGCGCAAGTGGCTTGTAAATCTGCCTGTTCTCATATAGCGAAATCTATACTAGGAATATTAATTAGCGAAGATGTGAAACAAATATCTATGGGTGCTCTTCAACAAGTCAATTTAGATACAATACAGTGTGAACGTACGTGTTTTCCTTTTTTATTCTTAAATAAGATGTACAATATATGGTTACAAAATATTTTGTGGCAATATTGAATTGATTCGAACATAAATTAGAAAGATTTTAATTTTTAGAATTTGCTGCCTCAGAACCTGTAGCCGGTTTACCCGAAGGTACCTTGCTTCAGCATTTTGCACAATTAAGACAATTACTAGACTTATTCATGAGTTGGGACTGGCCTACTTATTTTCACGACTATGGCCATGAAACAAGCAAATATAATCTGGTAACTCCAAACATGGCTGTACTTTTGTTAGAGAAGTATGTACCATGCCTTTTTATTTTATTGTAATATTGTGCTACGTATCGATATCTATACTTTTAACATATACACTTGTAGATTAAAAGAATCCGACAAAAAAACAGTATTCTCCGTACTAAAGAAAAGCGAACGAGATAAGAAAAAACTTTTAGAAACTGTATTGAAACAACTACGCCAATTAGCACAAACTACTCAGCAGTAAATGAGAATAAAGTCAATATGTACATACCTCAAAAAGAGATTGTAAATACATAATTTTTAATATATAAATATGCTTGAAGCATAATTATTTAGAAACTTATCGTTATTATAATAAAATGACTGTAACAAAATTTTGCATTTATCAGGCGTGTTTTAACTTCCTTATACTGTCATGGTACAATGATTGTTAAAATCATGATTTCACACCATGTCATGGCTTATACCATACTGTGCTCATGTTAGTGTATCAATCTTTCGATGTCGATCAATTTTTTTGTAAACGATTTTACGAAATATCGAATTCTAGGCAATAGAATATAATACATCAAGTAAGTTCCCATTACACTTATTATTTTAATTGTTTCCTCCTAAATTGGCATTGTTATTTTACATGTAAATGAGTTACATATCGTACAATAACTGTACAGCGGATAAAGTATAACATATAAAGTCCCAATTCCTAAGTCTTACAGATGTAATTATCTCCAGAATTAAATAATAAAAAAAAAATCAATATAATTTGTTATTCTAAAGTTGTCCGAATTTTCACATCGATTTAATGATGCCGAACGTTCATATCGAAATATAAAGTAAATACATATGTAGATAGATAATTATATTAAGAGTAATAAAATAGATTAAATACAAATCAACAATAATTCCTGTAAAGTAATACCAAGAGCTTAGTGTTTGATTCATGAATCAATTCGATAAGTATTTAATAGAGGTAAAACAACTTAATAATATGCATATATAGACCAATTATGATGCATGTGGCACAATTTAATTGGTGATGTATAATGGTTAGGACTAATCATCAATATTGTCGGGGTCCACATCATCAGGTAGCATGGAATACTTGTTGGAAGCTACGAAATTCTGAAACGAAAAGATTATCGTAATAATTGTTATTAAGAGTAATTAAAAGATCCTCCCACTTACTGGAGCTTGTTCATCCTTTGCCTTTGGCATCCTACTAACGTCATCTTTTTCTTTTTCTTT
Organism: Habropoda laboriosa; assembly: GCF_001263275.1. Lineage (NCBI taxonomy): Eukaryota > Metazoa > Arthropoda > Insecta > Hymenoptera > Apidae > Habropoda > Habropoda laboriosa. Next base: position 2,944,152 of record NW_017100161.1, on the reverse strand, counting down.
ACGATCTCTGTAAAAATAAGAGAATATATGTACTCATTTTTCAAATGGAAAATAATAATAATGATAATCATATTTACCTATCTCCACCGCGAGTATCACTTGATCGTGGAGGACATCTTATGGGTACCAATCCTCCACGAGAAGAGGGCTGTCCTTTAGACTCTCCATATTGTTCTACATTATAAAAAGAAATTATATTGTGTCAAGATCACTTTAGATATATTTATCTACAAAAAGATAGAAGTAAATTTACCAGAATGAGCGGGTTGAATTCGTGGTGCCGATCTTTCAGTTCGTCGACTTCTATCCTCATCCGATCGCCAAGTTTGTCGTTCCTTCTCTTTTTCTTCGCGACCCTCCTATTTAGAATATTTTATAAATATCGTAACACGTCATATGATATACACCAAATTTGATATTACAAACTTACTCCATTACGTCTACCCCAAGTACCTTCCTTAGTAGCACGTTTTTCTGAATCTCTAAAAGGAAAAAGATCGTTAAATATTTTAAGATAAACTGTATTTAATATTCAAACAATTTCTCCATTTTTTATACCCGTCTTCTTTGGATTTTGATTCTGCATATG
>NW_017100161.1:2941979-2943514 GCF_001263275.1 Habropoda laboriosa | reverse complement strand
GCAGCACCAAATATATTCGTCGAAGAAACGTTTGAAGGAGCAGGTGGAGCTGCAGCAGGCTGCTGCTGCTGCTGTTGTTGCTGTTGCTGCTGTTGTTGTTCCTCTTTTGCAGCACCAGCTTCAATAGGTTTTGTACGAGGCTGCAGCTGCAATTTCGGCCTGGTTCTTGGTTCCGCTGTAATGTTTATCATTTCATAGTAGATACATTTATTTTGTATTTATTATATAATTAGGTAATATGCACGTTTACTGTCTGTAGTAGTGGGCCTTCCTGGTTTACGTTCCCAATCAAAATCTCCATAATTACGACGCGGACCAAAGCTGCTTCCTTTATCTCCTCCTTCTCGATCTCTGCTACCTCTATCAAAACGAGTCCATTCTTTTTCTTTATCATCATCTCTAAAGCCACCTCTGTCTCTAAATGTTGGTCTTCCTCTGTCACTGCTTTCACGCCATGCACCAGGCTTGTTATCATAATCAGAACCTAATTGATAAATATATTAATTATATAATTTTCATTGTATTAATTACAAGTACACACGAGGATTATTGCTATATAAACATACTTTCACGATCATCTCTATTGTCTCTTCTGTCTCTGTTGTCATAACGACTTCGATATGAGTCTCCTTCTGATGGTGGATTTTCATCTCGTGGACCGCTTCTCCAATCTCCGGACGTACGTTCAGGATCATCATAATTATCTCTACGATTATCTCGGCCCATTCGTCCACCGCGACGATCATCATTAACACTATTTGAAACATCAATACGTACTCTTCTTGTCTTCATAGGCTATGGACATGATAATTTGTGGTACATAATAATGGTTTTCCATTAAGTTTCATTAAAGATTGCTTCAAATTATGATATAAATACTCAAACTTACTGTATTAGATAAACAAAGGGCATCAATTAAACTTTGACGATCTTCAAACTCAACATATCCATATCCCTTAAGTTTGTTAGAATCTTTTGGTAGACGTATATTAGCAATCTAAAGAATGGTAGCAATCTAAGTTAACATAATCAAATACATTGTATAGGGTACATCAGATGTATGTACTTTTAAACACTAACCTTCATGTCTACAAAAAATTCTGTCAGATATGCTTCATCCACTTCATAAGGAAGATTAGAAAGATATGCTACATAAGGTGGATTAGTAGGAATATCTTCATCTGCAACACGAGGACCTCGTGCAGCTCTTGGAGCAGTAGGCAAAATCACTGGTTCTTTGCTGCTTCTTGATGAAAATCCTTCTATCACAAAACAATAGGTGATGTATTTTGAAGCATATTTCATAATGTACACTTGAAATATACTTCTTCAATGATTATTTCGTGATTTTACAATACTTTTAAATATTTGTCTACATTTCACTCATATGTATGTACACATAGCCAAGGATTTTATAAGAGCTTAAGGATAAAGTATAAGAAACTAAGAAATAAACAAATTTATTTTACCATGCTCTTCTTCCATTTCATCAATCCAGCTGCTCAATGGTTTTACTGGCACAGTGGGTGTTCCAC
>NW_017100161.1:2931171-2941949 GCF_001263275.1 Habropoda laboriosa | reverse complement strand
CACTTCTTCTTCTTTCCTTTCTTGCCTGGTAGAAATAAACGCAAGTAAGAACCAGCATTTTTAAAGGAGATCTTTAATATATGGTAGTGCAATATTGAAAGCATGCTGCGTTTCGCGGAAAGTTTGGTTATGTGACGAAAAAAATGGTAAAAACGTAATAATATTAATATTTCGAACGTAGAAAATATTCTTAAATAAATGAAGCATTAGTAACTTAATTATATTTCGTGAAAAGGTTTACCTGCAGACATGGTTACGGCTCAAATTTAAAGCAATGCAAATCAAATCCGCGTTCCGATGGACCACACGACCAACCTCAGGATCCATAAGGCATGAAACACGTTTTAGAAAGATGCAAGTCGGCCAACATTATACATGATACAATGTCAAGAGGAAAGTAAAGTCTGCACGCTTATTTTCCAAATATTACATGTAAATAAATAATATAGATAAGTTTAAGGTGTCTTTAATTTTTATAGTAAAATTTTTTTTTTATTCTTACATAATTATTTCAAATATCTCGATCAAGGTCGTTAATACATTTAATACTAGGAAATCAGAAAGTTCGCCAACAAATAAGTGGCGATATAAAATATTATTGCGTTTATTAAAATTTACTTCATTTTATTGAACAAAGATCATACATGACTATGAAAAAATGAAGATATTATCAATGTGATTTTTTTGTAATCTTCAACAACAAAAGCCAATAGAGAGCATTGATAAAAAATTTCGGAACGCACAGTTAGCTTGAGACAGTGAGTAGCGCTAACTGTTACAGGAAGCAACTGCAAAGGAGCTCTAAGTCACGTGATCGTAACATAGTGTGCTGAAGACATGGCGGACAAAGAGGAGACTGAGAAGACCATCGCCGAAGACTTGGTTGTCACCAAGTATAAAATGGCCGGCGAGATCGTAAATCGTAAGAAAACGACTTAACGTTCTCTAATGAAGCCCAATGAACAAAAGTGAAATTGTCTCATACATGCCACGGGCCTCTTAATGTTTAATTTTTCGCCTGGCCATATGGAATGTGGCGCGCTAATGCCGGGCTCCCTTACCATGTGGGATAGCTAGCATCGACTATTACATTTCGATAACTGGGCGATATTTTGAATATTTCAAGCTTTCCTAACAATTGATCGAAAAGCAATTATTAATTTCTCACTATCTGACTCTAAAAATCGTCTGTTTCATTTCATTACCACGACGTAATATTTTTACCAGAAACCATAATCTGCACGTATTCTTGTATCACAGTGTTTCCATTTCCGTAAAAAGGCCAGCCGTCGGATATTCAACGAAAACTTTTACATTGTATGACCAACTTCGTTTTGTGTTAGTTTTTATTTTTATTTCAATAATATACTGGGTTGTCGTTTACATGTTGAATAAAATTGATAAATTGTTTAAATTATGTGTAATACAATTTTTTACAAATCCTTTCTGCATTTATGTAATTTTGAAAATCTCAATACCATTGTTACAAATAATAAATACTTTTCTATCATTTCAGGGGTACTAAAGCAAGTTTTAGATAAATGTGTTGTTGGAGCATCAGTAAGGGTAATTTCTGAATTTGGAGATAGATTGTTATTAGAAGAAACCAGCAAGGTTTTTAAAAAAGAGAAAGAGCTGAAGAAGGGAATTGCTTTTCCTACATGCATATCGGTCAACAATTGCATTTGTCACTTTTCACCAATTGCAAGTGAAGCAGATCTCATACTTAAATCTGAGGATATGGTAAAAGTGTAAGTTTGTGATTCCAGAACAAAATACATTCAGTGTCATAAGTTTTAACATAAATGTTTTCACTTGTTTAATTTTTGATTTATACTTTTAGAGATCTTGGGGCACACATTGATGGTTTTATAGCAGTTGTAGCACATACTATTGTTATAGATATGTCAACACCAAAAGTTACTGGTAGAAAAGCAGATGTAGTGTTAGCTGCACATTATGCATCTCAGGCTGCACTGAGGCTTTTGAAGCCTGGTACAGAGGCAAGCTATATATATGAACCATATTTTTGTTTATAAATTTTTAAACTTATATTTTTCATGTAATTATTTCTTCTACTTATAGACTTACACAATAACAGGAACAGTAGAAAAGATTTGTGAGGCATATAAGTGTAAACCAATTGAAGGAATGTTAAGTCATCAATTAAAACAATTTAAAATAGATGGAGAAAAAACTATAATTCAAAATCCAAATGATGCACAGAAGAAAGAACATGAAAAGTACACCCTTGAAACTCATGAGGTATAATTTATTTAATATAATATACAATATGAGTTAGTAAAAACAGAATATTTAGGGGATACATATGAATTTTCGAATGTAGGTATATGCCATGGATGTGTTAGTTAGTACCGGTGAAGGCGTAGGCCGGGAGCAGGACACGCGGGTTACTATATTTAAAAAAACAGAGGAAACATATCAGCTGAAATTGAAAGCGTCACGCATGTTTTACTCTGAAGTCACTCATAAACACGGTCTTATGCCATTTAATTTACGCACTTTTCAAAACGAAAAGAAGGCAAAAATGGCTATTGTGGAATGTGTAAATCATAGGTTGATCGAACCATTCCAGGTAAGTTTTTATTAATCATTTTATTTCTGCGTTTAATTTGAAAGATTTATACTTAGATTATTCCTATTATCGTTATTTTTATTTTAGGTATTGTACGAAAAGCCAAACGAATTTGTTGCACAATTTAAATTCACAGTACTCTTAATGCCGAATGGACCACACAAAATTACGGGAATACCCTTTGATATTGATATGTACCAATCAGATTGTGTCGTTGAAGATCCTGAATTGAAGGTACGAATCTATTTATATTTTTTCTTCAGTTTTTTATATATGAATTTCTTTGCTAACTAACTGCTTCGTTTGTAGACACTTTTGTATTCCTCCGCAAACCCGAAGTCCGCAAAGAAGAAAAAAAAGAAGGCCGAAAAAGCTGTAGGTGAAGTGGCGATGGAAGTTGACGCCAAGGCCTAACACAACCATTTTAGCGTTCATCATGACGTATTAACATCGTGCACTATGCGTTATTCTTTGTTCAGCAGCTTCAGAGCAGAAATTAGACACTTTTCAACGTCACCGTACCTTAAATACACGTTTCTTTGTTGGAACGCCATTGATAAAATGTGATTTTTCATATCTTTATGCCTTTATCACATCTGCATTGCTGTTTGTCTAATATACGTAACCGCATTTTACATCAATTCAGAAAGTGTCCGTATCCGTATCAATTAAAAAACAAAAGTGTCGAGTTCTGCCCTGAAAAAAATCGGACTTTCACGACACTTATTATGCCACTACTTATTGACACTTACGTTTTTTATACCGGAGTATCTTTTAATGGACCATGGTATTATTATACACTGAATGATGATGTATTACATTTTGAACACGTGAATATTTTCACAAAGATTGGTCAGAGCACATGACTGTGTTGTGCGAATTAATTTGACCGAGCCAGAAAGTGAATCGCATGTGCATTCATACTGTGCGTTTCTTTTATGGAAGAAACTAATAAACTACGATTTTGATTTTGTAAACATTCTTGAGTTATCAAAGAAAACTATGTCGTCTTAAATAATGTCTACTTAATTACACTAAAAACAAAAGTTACTCTTAACAAAATCACAGTTCATACGTTCTACAGTTTCTGAATGCACTGCCGAACGTGACACCATTCACTTTGACATTAATGCTAATTTGTACATTAGCAAATCTTGCATCTGGTGTCTAGTGAATGAAAGCTAATACAATTAACAAAAAGAAAAAGAAAACCTAATTTCGAATTGTATAATTGGAATGAATGTCCATATTGGGATTCCGTATAAACAATGAAATGCCAATGAACCTCGGAGTGTTTCGTTGCAAGAATTCCCCAACCGTCAGAAAATATTTTATTCTTATTCAGTTTGGCTCTGCGCAAATTTTATTGCGTGTTTAGAGTAAACATTATTGAAACTAATGATAGGTGCATTTCGTGTTATTCACGTTTGAGTGAAAAAAAAAAAAAAGAAGAAAGAAACGAATCTTCCTAAGAGTAAAAAAGTCTTGGGGAGTGATCGTCTTACCGAGGTAGAAGGCGAAATTTATGAAATATTAATACAATGTAATAATAGTTTTGTATAAGGAGGATAGATAATGTATCTGTTATAGATATTTTTTCTACTCAAGTTGTGCATATGTCGAATGTTACCGAGTGTGCTTGTAAAACAAAAGATGTCTTAGGTCATCGTGCACTGTCCTTCATTTGCCTTACTTGGTGTATCTTTCCATTATATTTGGTAGTATACCGAATATGGAAAGATTGCATCCATGGTATCTTCCTTGACGAAGTTTTTAACGAAGCGTTATCTTAATCAATGGAAATGAAGATTATATTTGCTGCACAGAGGTCATCAATAAAGTGTCTATATAACGCAAAAAAGGACTGTGCACAAAATTCATACTTAACATAAAATTTAATATGGTGATATGAAATTGTTATTAAAAGAAAAAAAATTAATGACAAGCTAACAAGTATAGATTTTGACACGTGCATATTTCGCGGATCATGATACTGCTCCTTTATTCTCTTTCAAAATAGTCGCACTAATGCATAATCTGTAAGATACTGTTCTATTTCTAAAGAGGAACACGAAATTCGTTGATTAAAGTTCACGATCATGCAAAATAGAATTTTATGGGTAATGACAACTTGCTAATTTTTTTATGACACATGATCTCTGATGGAAAGTGAGAAACAAAACATCAGAAATATAGAATCATATTTGCAGCTGTGTCTTTATTGTTAATATAACAGGTATGTCATATAAACTAATATAGTTTTAATACTCGCTTCTGTTATATTTAAGGATAGTCAAAAGGACTAGTACTATAAAAAAATAGCAATACAAGTTTATTACACAAAATTAGAACGATATTAAAATAATGTTCAAAATAATGTCACCGTGTGATATCTATTTATAGATTCGTTGAAAAACGACATCGAAGACGTTTTGGTTTTTATCGTTTTGGTAATGACACTGTTAATGAACTTTTATCTCGACATTATTTTTTAAATTAACAAAGAAAAACAATATAAGTACTGTAAATACATGATAATTTGTAGTCATAAATTTGTGATCAAAATGAAGGACTATTCTGATTATCACATATCTGAATTACAATATACAAATTTTAATTTTAATACAATCGCATTAGGAGTAGTAACGTCGGCAACATTTATCTCGCTGCCATTTTTGAGTCCAAGATTAACTAATGTTTTTGTTAGATTCTCGCGTGTTCTTTCTTCGATACTTGGTACAGTTTGCATATACAAAGTTTTGTTTTTGCCATCAATGCACGCTGTGAGGCCTGGATTTTTCATTTGCAAATCAGCTCTTTCACGCAAAAGGTCTATTAAGTCTTTTAATTTAAACTTAGGATTATTAATCTCTATTTCTTTTGGAATTTGGCTGCATGCCACACAGTCTTCTTTCCTTTCTGCCTCATAAGTGTAAGTATAAATTCCATCTACATCATTCAGTACCTTTTAAAAAGTAGTTGATTATTGATTATGCTATATTCTGAAAATCTATTTCAAATTTAGGTGCAAATAATAAGTACCATATAATTATTCAACGAAGCACTGCAACTGCTAGCTAACTTAAATGCCTCTGTAGCACATGTTGCAGCAATAACAGCATTTGTAGATGCTACAGCAGGTATAATGTTTTTAACTACCCCTTGCACTAATCTGTATGTTAAACCCTGTATTCCAAATTGTGCTGCTCTTTCATTGGACTTTTCATAAATCCAATTTATGTGCTGAGGGTCATCTCCATCTATTGCACAATCAAATGGATTTTCCTTTGGCCACTGAATTACTTTCACATATTCTATACAATGCTCTGGTAAGCGTGGAGTGTTTGCTATTGTGCATAATGGATATGTAACCTATATCCCACGATAATAGAAATTCAAATAAAGAAAGTTATAGTGTGTTGACATAAAAAAATGTTCTAAATATTCACCTGAGGAGGATATAAATCTAAAGTGCACTCAATACAAGCAGTTATGCCAGGCAGTATTACTCTGGCATTTCCTTTAAAACCTTCTGTTCCTCCATCAATGATTGGTATTACACTTGACCGATCTAATTCACCATCCTCATAAACCAACAAAGACAATAGCATACCATTGATCCATCTTCTTGCAACTATTGAATCCAAACCACAAACCACTATATGAAATTGTCTATAAAATTCTTCAGCTTTGTCTTGTATTTTGCAACAATGTGATATAACATTACAGCCTGGTATTCTAGCATTGATAAATTTTGCAGCTACTTCTGCTTTTGAGGAGCCAATGTCTTTATGACGAAAGAGGAATTGCCTGTAATTTGTTACATTAAATTTTCGATTTTTCTAAACATTTCGTAGCCGCTTTAGTAAACCATTGTACATCTTCATACCGATTGAGGTTAGACAATTCAATCGTGTCCATGTCGATCACATGAATCTGTCTAAATCCCATCAATGCTAAGTCTTTGAGTAATTCGCATCCTAAACCACCAGCTCCAATAACGAGGATCTTACAATTGTCTAGCAAAAATTGTAAGGTTTCTGACGATGGTTCAAAATCCGGTCTACAAAAAGGACCAGATCTTTCTAATACTTTTCGCAAATTGCTCCAACGTCTGTGAGTGTGATCGGAACCCATTGTTAAAGTATTATTAAAACGTGTTATAGGTCACTTTCTAAATTACAATTGTGAAGTATCGATGTCTCAAGTGAATATTTTCTATACTTCATAACCTATTCTGACAGTACAATAGACATCTACTATGCTTAAACACTTAGCACTTGCGCAGATAACAGTAGCGACGCCAAACTGCCATTTGCAGATGCAAAATAACGACACAATAGTGGTGCGTCAATATGAAGCAGCAGTAGGTAGCTTTCGGAGTAGTCTGTAATCCTTTTTCTTCTTTTATCAAGTCCCTTTCTTTTTCGAAAGGAGTTAAATTAACATACATCGATCAGTGACATTTTCTATAAAAGATATTCGTTTAAATTCAACCCAGAACTGTGTATAAAATCTATTGTCTTTTAAACTGTGAAATATTTCATCTTCCGCATAACTGACACGTATGCAATCCAATTTAATATAAGTTTAAAAACTCGTTCATGCGATGCTCATTTACAATATTCCATTTATTCAATATAGTGATCTTTCAGCTATGTTTTTTACACCGTTTCTCGAGCGTACCGCCTTCCATCACGGCGTGCTCACGCCAGCCTCCAAAATCGATATGTAAATCGGTGTTGCGCGGATGAAATGGTGAGTGACGCCTGCCAGTATTACATCAGATTAAACTGATTGCGTTTCTACACGATCGTGTGCACACACTGACCGCGAACTTTAAAGCCGTTCCGTAACACGCTCTCTCTTCTTACCGCGAGGCAAATTCATTCTTCATCAATGATAACATAAACCCGCAAACGTTCGAGTGTGACGTATAATAATTATACGGCGCCAATACTAGTTACACACGTACATACGTAGAATAAAATCACCAAAATCTCTCTAAGAAATCTAACTACAAATCGGCGTGCTATATATCGCGTCGAAAGTAACAAAGTCTCGAGCTTGTTCGATCTTTTCACCGACTCATTTTCATCTGTTCCCATCTAGACAGTTATGAATATTAATATCGGTGCTCGACTTTTCGGATAGTCTGTAGAGCGTGCTCGCTCCCCTTCCTCCGGGAGCCTGGAGGCGAGGAAGGATACAGGACGAGGCAAATAAAAAGGTTGCGCTTTCTACTCGTCAGCCAACGAGCATACCCTGTGCTGTAGCGTTGTTGATCGTGTTCGCATACACGCTATTGTATATAGTATACATGGTTTAATGGAAGCGCGCGCTATTCGTTCGATTCGCGGCGTCGCGGCGACCGGGCGCTCGAGCGGCGTGCCCTCGTGTTTACATGTTGCGCGCACGTCAAATCGATACGTCGTTGTGTGCATATACAACGACCGGGATCAGTGAGTGGATTACGGAAGGAAGGAAGGAAGCAGGCTCGCACGTGGCTCGTGAATTGTCCATCGTGTTGCGTGAACGTTCTTCTTGTTTGACGTTTAGGTACATAGAGGGCCTGTGATAGCGAACTCGAAGAATATCAACGGAATAAGTCGGTAAATAGACGTACCGAGGCACAAGCGAAGACGCGTTATTAACCGATAGTGACTGAGACTACGTCTCGGAGGTGGAATACCCGAAACGATTGGAAGCTTCTATGGGATATAATATTGCGAACTGGGAAATGATACGCACGAGGGAGGAATTGGTAGAGAAATTGGGCCTGGACGGCGTGGATGACACTCATACGTTATTGAACAATATGGTAGACGTCAGAGCGTGCTACAAGCCTAGTGGAAAAGTAAGATCTTTATGTCAGATTTTTTTCTCCATACGTTGATTTACATCAGTGCATGTTGGTAGCGTTGTGTCAGAGTGGAATTGTTACAGCAGTGCTTAGACTTGCTTGATGGCTTGATTAATTCGTGAGATAGTTATGAAATTTTTCATTTGTTTATCTTAATCGGTTATTTGATAACACTTGAAAGCGGAATAACATTATTTCTAAAGTGAGTTTTTAAATTGAAAAAATATCACGTAATTGAATGTAGAGTAGGGTTATCATTGACACTGGTACTATCGATTTGACTTACGAATACAAATGAGCATCGTGTGCCGGCCGTACAATCATTAATGCATGTCGTTAACCTCTGTTTGTAAATCAAGAAGCATTTAAAGCGTTCTACTTTACCGTTCGTCTTGATTTAAGGGAAATTGCTATTGATTGGCGTCCACGATGGGGGATGAGCGACAGCTCTACTTTTCAAGGAAGTTATTCATTGACTTTATAATAAGTGATAAATTTAATTCACCCAGTAAATTGAACTATAAAAGGACTTGCATAAACACAATAACTAATTAATATAGATCAAGTAGAACGCAATAGGTCTAAACAACTTCAGCTTTGCGAATGAAAACGAACCGAGTGCAAGTACTCGAAACCTGAATGGCATATCGTATCGAATCGATGTTCGATTATTCTTTGACTCGCTATTCTTGACTCACTTTCAAAACTGATCGATTACTCGAGGTCTAAATTTTCCGTATTCTAACCTTCCACCATATTACTAACAATAATATTATAACACTCGAATATTCTACTATGTTCGATAATGGCTATTCGATATATGTATCTAAATACAGCGTGCCGGCATGTAACGTGGTCCAAAGTGAAGCAAGAAACGAAGATTTCCAATTGCACTGTTTTCTAATTTATTGCTCCTTTGAAACAGAACAAAGAGTACTCTCACTTCACAAGAGGGTCTTGTGTATTCATCTCGTGTAATTGAGACACAAAACCCAGCTACACGTTGCTCGACAAACTCGCTAATTTCCATTAACCCATACTTTCATCCTTTCCACGATTTCTGATGCACCGCACGCTAATTGCATGTGCACGCACGAATCCGTAACCAGCGATTCTGCGTGTGTCCTGGCACTTCCAGACTTAGCCGCCCACGTTATTTGCGTGGAGCGGTTACGCGTAAGTACGTGAAGTAACGCGACGCGACGATAACTCGCGTGCCACACACGCACATGCGTTTCCATGAGACGTCACGGCGCATAGTGCTTGAAAACAGCCATATGACAGCGCAAAACTGTATTTCATCTTAGAAATGTATACATTATCGAGGATAAGCAAGATAATCAAAGATTACGTCTTCTTAAAATTATTTACTTTGTAAATTCGGAATATTGGAAATTGAAATTCAGCCAATCAAATTCAAGCTATTCAAGATTCAAATTCAGCCAATCAAATTCTAGATACTCAAATGTAAATATTCATATTTAAAAATTTATATTTAACGACGCTGGGGATTACAAATTTCATTGTGTAAATATCAGCTTATTTAAAAATCGTTGTAGGTAAATAACGTTGTAATTAGGGATCCTTAGGGATTTAGAAACATAAAGAAACTGGAAATCAAGTAACAGGAAATATGATCGAAAATTTTCGCTTTTACGCAGTCGGACAGCTGTTTTGAAACACTGTGCGGCGCTGCATCGAGGCACGCACGAACAAGCGTGCGCCACGTGATGTATGTACGCGGTCGGGCGGTACGTTATAAAACCGCGGGCAGAAGTCAGTGCTGGCTCGGCGACTTTCGCGATCTAACGCGCGCGCCTGGAACTCCGCACGAGATCGTACGTATACACGCGCGCCGCGATTCTCTCGCGCCTGGGCCCGTCTGTCTCAATGAATCTACGTTGCGTGACCGCGCGCTCCGATTGGCCGTTGTTGTTTTTTCTCCAGAACACCACGAGATTCTGCCATTTCTTGTGTTGCTTTTTTCTCTTCGATGTTTCTACGATGTGATGTCATCCTTCTTTTTTTTTTCGCGGGAAAAAACCGGGGACGAGATTTCCATTTCTAACCCCTTCCAGCGTGGAAGAGACTTCGGAGTTAAGCGTTTACAATGGGCGACGACGACGTGTAGAGCATGTGACGAGTGTAATGACATCTAATGGAAGTATATTACGTACAATTAACTCTTTATATACATATACAGTCAGGAAGAAAACGCGTGTAAACGAAAGGAAAAAACGCGATATTCGGGTAATTTTTTTTTTCGATTAATCATACCTACTGTATCTATAATTTCAGAATGTTACACATATTGCAACC
>NW_017100161.1:2917752-2930868 GCF_001263275.1 Habropoda laboriosa | reverse complement strand
TCTACAATCTAATATAACCGAAAATTTTCACAAAAATATTCATAAAATACCGGTTCGTCGAGTATTGAAGAATGCAGGGTATCAGTCGCGTGTTCCAAGGCGAAAGTCAATTATCGATAAAATTAATCAGGATAAAAGATTAAAGTTCGTCAATGATTATATTGCAAAAGAAAACGACTTTTTAGACATTGTGTTATTTTCTGACAAGGCGAAATTCAACATTTTTTAAAATAACGAGCGAATTTTAGTTGGGAAATCTCCTAACGCTCAACCAGAGCCAAAAAACGTACAGAGTACTGTGAAACAAGAGGGTGGGGTGATGGTTCGTGGTTGCACAAACTGAAACGATGTCAGTGAACTTGTTTTTATAGACAATCCAATGGATCTGTTTTAAAGAATATCATTTAAAGAAAAGTGTGCAGAAATTAAATCTTGGGAATACTGCTTACTTAGTACGATAAGGGATCGTTTTTAATACTCAACATACGTTACCAACCCCACAAAAATCCCCAGATTTGACTTAATCGAGCATCTTTCGGCTCCTTTGGAAAAATTTGTCCAAAATCACGATATAACGAATAAAAAGCAAAGAAAATTGGTATATTCAATGCCAGCTCGATTAAAGGCAGTTATAAACACACTAAAACACAAATTTACAAGTGTGCCAATACTTTTCTCTCGGTAAAAACTGCTACTAACCATACATTTTATCCTTTTTATTTTCGTTCTGTAATTAACTTAACCTAAAATTACAGATTCAGTAGTTACGATTAATAAAAAGAAAATTAACCAAGTATCGCGTTTTTCCTTTCGTTTACACGCGTTTTTCTAATTAAAAGCCAAATGCGCCAATATACTTCTCTTCCTCACTGAATATCTGTTTCATTAGAAGAATGTAATCGCTCGTAACGTTTACTCATTATCGAAGCGCGTGTCTCGGTCGGTAAAACACCTCAGTAGGTACGAATCAAAGTTCAAGATGTTAAAACCGGAATTTCCATAATCACAGTCGCTCAATCGATTATCAACAATTCCAATCAATTAAAAATTCTAAATCTTACAAAAATAAAAAAAGAATAACGAATTTTCACAGCGGTGCTTTAGGCGGACGTATTGAAGCCGTTCGTTTTTACGCGGATTTACATCGAAGAAGGAAAAGAAACACAAGAACACGGGATAAAAATTAGAGAGAGAACAAAGAAACCGTATGAATCACGCAAGTAGATTTCCTGAGACGTCGTCTCTCTCGGTTCTTCGTCGTCGTTCGTTCAGCTCTTTCTCTAAATACGAATTAAACGCATGCGGGCGGTAGAAATTACGCGACGGGAGTCGCTACGCCCTTTTTTCTTTCCCCTCCCATCTTACTCTTAGGAAGAGTAAGCCGGATGGCGGGAATTAGCGACACTTGTCGAAACGTGTGGAATCTGAACGACAAGGGAAATTAATAGAAAAGAAGGATCGTCGGATTTGAATATGATCGATCGATAGATCGACGACGGTAGAGCTTTATCGAACCTGTTCGAAAGTTGCGATCGCGAGAAGTGCGCATTAACCGCGACCAAGTAACGTTACGAACGCGTACTTTTTTCCCTTCTCATACTCGTCTTCTTCTTCTTCTTCCGACGCCACCTCTTCTTTCTTGTTCGAGGCAGAAGCGTCGACGAAAGAATAGAGGCTGTTGCTACGACCGCCCAAGTATTAGGTTGGTACAGAAATAACGAACGTTCCTTCGTTTCGTAATGGTAAATATCGCAATTTATTAAATGCTAGGTATTTTTTTTTTTTTTTATTTTTTCATTCGTTAACCATTTCTACGCGTGAGCAATCACACTTACGGATTTTATACCGTGTAATATAATTTATGATGAACTTATATTTTTGCGTTAGCTCGGATTTAATTTTTCATAGACAAATATTTCTTTTTTAATTTTCTAACGTAGATGTTTCTAGATTTGAACATTGTGTAACTGTGACAACTGGAAGAACTCGTTTATTTCTTCTCTTTTAAATCGTAGCTTCGTTATTTTTCTCACGGACAAAGTGGAATACATAGGCTCGTCCTTTCTCTACCTTCGTCATCCGCATTGATTTCGTAGCGTGACGCAAGCGAAGGCGTAATCTAAAAGAATTATCCCCGCGACGAAATCAGTTCCTCGCTCGTCCATCAAATATTCATCACCTGTCCAGCGAACATCAATCTCTATATCCATAAAGATTCTTCCTCTTCCACCTCTCGATAAAAATAAAGAAAATCATCGTGTGTCGTAACCTCCCGTTACAAACTACGTCCACAATAAGCGATTACAAAATCACGAACGTTGCGCTACAATCTCCCAAAAAAAAAGACACGGTACTTCATTATTTCCGCATCAACCTAATGTTTCAATTCACTTTCCGTGACTCATTGGAAAACTGAGAATTAACCTGAAAAATCGTTCGTGTCGAATTCTCGCAATATTTACCGCCACGCTTCGAATCGAACATTCACTCCCTCTTGTTTTCTTCTTAGAAGGTAGAGGAAGAAGAAGAAGAAGAAATCGATCGAGAACGATTCATTTCGTAATATTGTCGCGGTTCGTTTGCGCGTATGATTGGATTGGATTTCGTAATTAGACGGGCGCCCTCGTGCGGTTCCCCTTTTTGTTTCTTCCAGTAAAACGGAAAGCTTGCCGCTCGTGTGCCACGAGCGCGAGTTTCGAAGTGTAGTTGAATTTCCTCTCCTTCTTCACATGCATGGGTCCTGGCTTGTGTTCAATTACTACGTTCCTGTTGTGCACTGTCGGCGACCACCGTCTCACAGCGCACGTGTACCGGCTGCCTGAGCTCGATTAGTATCAAACATGACCAACGATAAACAGGTGAGTGCTTTCGGTGTGTTTTTCCTGCGACGACACGATTTTTCTTTCTACGATCGAACGAACGAAAGTGTTCTCCGGTGGTTTTACCAGGGTCTTTCCGTTCGGGATGAAACGGTTCGAGAGATAGATCGATCGATGATTTTAACGGCGAAAGCAACCGAGCGTTGTTACGGTTAACCGGCGATCTTTTGTGCAAAAGAAATCGATGTTTTTGATAGCGAAAGTAACCAGGCGATATCTAGGCGTTTTTCTTCCGGGTATTGCCGCGGATAACTGGAGATCTTTGAAAGGAAATCTCCGTGTTTTTCAGAGTGGAAGCACAGTGGCAATATTTCACGGAGTTATTCGCCTTTTGTTCCCTAATGCTACGGATAACCAACGATCTTTCAAAGGAAATCGACGAAGATAGCAAATAAAAATATTCGAAAGGAAGTACAGTGGATGCCGGTTAAGCGGGACCGCCGTTTATTTGGGACTGAACAACGGATTGTATACACGTGTTTACTTACTTATCGTTAGCTTTGTTTGCATGCTTAAACACACATTTGTATCCAAGACCGAATATTACATACGTTTTTCAATAAATCGTCTTTGGCTTCATCTTTTACGTTGTTCAGACTTTGCCTGTTGAAATTCGCTCTTCTGGGACAAATTAGTCCGGTCCCGATTAACCGGAATCCACTGTATATAACTTAAGAGAAGAAAAGAGTCAACATATCTAACCAGAGATCAATTTTTCTACATCCGTGAAGTTACTAAAAGGAAACGAATTCCTTCGAGTTAAAAAGTTGCGGATGTTAATATTCATTAGCGAAAGCAATATACAATGTAGCGAGGTGCTTTTACCAAGGTACCTATTAGCCAAAGGAAACAGTTTCTGCAAACTCGCCAAAGGGGTCATCTTTCAAATGTAAATGGCGAGTCACTCTTGAAACGTTCGACGTATGTACATTCGTCATGCATACTGTTAATTATCTTAGGACGATACCAAACGTGTCGAAGCTCTGAAAATAGGGGTATATAGCAAGCTGCCAGAGACTCTTGTTTGTAGATCGATGCCACGGGGGCGAATCTAGAGCGCAAAAGAAGAAATAAACTTCTACGACCTCAGTGTGTCAAGGCGTTGTTTTATAACCAGGATGATCGACGTGGAAATAAGTTCGACACATGTCGCATCGTTCCTTTATTTCTATCCTCGTTTTCCTTTTCTTCGTTCGCAACAAAAAAGGAAGAAAATTAACGACAAACCAAATAACTCGGTTTATCACAATTCGAATCGATCTAGATCTTCCGTCTATCACAGTCTGTTCTATTCTTGTCAAATAAAGTACCATTTTCTGTATACACCAGAATGCACCTGTATACTTATCAAATTCTGAACTATCCGAGAACACTTTTGTAATTCACGAAACCGTGACATTTCCCGTTCGCTGATCTATGTTAAACTAAAGAGCACAGCGTCGTACCTATTTTGCACCGTAGTCTCCGCCGATGCTGTCGCGAGAGAAAGGTTGCAGAAGAAACGGCACAACGAATCGAGATATTTTTATACTCTCGACGATGATGCACACTACACATGTACATACACGCATTTGCCCGTCTTCAATTTCTTATTGTTCGTATTTTTTTTAATCTTGTTCAAAGGTGCTCCTTTCATCTTGCACAATAGGTCGTGTTATCTGCATGAAATTTTTGTATCATACGTGTTTACTATTTTTCTTTCGTTCAACAGATACGCTGTATTGCTGTAGCAATTTAATTATACTTTTCCACGTTTTCCTCTTCTTCTTTACATTTCAGGATGTTAATAATGGTAATGTTGCGATCGGAACGGTATTGTAACTGCAACAGACACATGATTAATATTGCACGCGGCTAACATTGCGCACTGGTGTGACCCTAATTGCAGATAGCGTGCCGCCGCGCGATTATTACACGCGAAACACGATCGATTCGCTTGAATTATCTGATCATCCGACAAGTAGAATTGCGACGAAGAATGATTTCCAATAATAGCGATGATCGTGCGATACCGATCGTTCGATGGGAATAAAACCGTAAATTGCATACTTCTGATGCATCCGAGAATCGGTTTTCGATCGTTCGTCAAAAAGTTCGCGATACGTATCATCTTTTCACCTACTATTGCCGTTCTTTCTCTCTTCAATTAAAAATCGAGGAAAATTGCCGTTCCGAAGAAAGTTCTCGGAATTTATTATATCGATGCAATTATTCAGTGCGCCATGTGGGTCATACGTGATCCGCGATCATCGCGGGCGAAACTTTCGTCGGACGAATAAAGATATTATTCTAACCTAATATTCTATATTTTTCTCTTCTTTTTTTTCAATTACTATATTTAGCTTCTTCGGGCACGATTTTTGTTAAGTTAGAGGGAAACGTCGGTAGGAGACTGTGCAATCAAGTTGCCTACTTTTTTTTATTACTATAAATATTGGAATTAAAGAAAAAGTAGTGAGCTGAAAGTTTGGAACCACTGTGCATTCAAAGTTGTAGAAATATTTCCAGAATTTTTATTCGTTCAGATTGCTATCGATCTTGGCAATTTTTAGGAAAAATACTAAACGCAAACGCACTAGCGGCCAAAAATTTGTAACCACTGTGCATCGCAAGTTACGCAGAAATTTCCAGAATGTAATTTAACAATTTTAGAAATTTTTACCATTCAAATTGCTATTGATCTCCGCAACACTAACTCCAGGAGAAAAACTAAACGCACAAACACACCAGCGGTCAAAAATTTGGAACCACTACTGCAAGTTACCCAGAAATTCCTATTGGATTATGGGAGTTATTGGTTGTTAAATAATTAATAATCCTTGTTTTAAACTATAAACTTTTATTAGACACAAGGAAGGTTCGCTTTTCTACTTGATGGTAAGAGCACTGTCTACGGACTGAGAATGCTCCTACGCAACGCCCCAATATTGCCTACGACCCCGCTTGGGGCCGAAGGGCCTTTTGTCACGTATCATAAACATTTAAATCTTTACTAAACAGAGGTGGTAAGGCTAAACGGATTTCTCCGAACGTATACCAAAATATGTCAGGACCGTACGAAGAATTTTTGTATCCAGCGTCAATGTATCTTGTATGATATATCAAAGAAAAAATTCTTAATCACATTACAATTTTTCTTTCTTGTTTTCTAATTTATTGAGTTCGTCTTCCTTTTCATTGTTGATATTCTTCTTCGATTTTGATCACCCTATTCACAGTTTTTTTCCAATTATGCGGTTTAATACTGTCCATTTCTCTTTTTATTAATTCAACAACTTGTTGATGAAATTTCGGGCATCTATTTTTTCTTCTTATATTCAATTTTAATTGAGCCCAAATCATTTCTATTGGATTAAATATGCAGAAATATGGTGGCAATCTCAGGACAGTATGGCCGTTCTTCTCTGCTATTTCATCAATAACATATCTTTTTTTAAATTTTCCAATTTTCAAAATTTCTAATAATTCATCTTTGGTGTAATTGTCTTCAAAAAATAAATTATATTTTAATAAAAAGTCTTGAATTTCCACCTTCGAACTTGACTTGCACGGAATTTTCTGGACCTGTCTTGAATGGTATGGTGCGTTATCCATCACTATCACACTGTTAGGCTTTATGTTTGGTAATAACTTTCTTTTAAACCATTGTTCAAATATGGAAGCCTTCATATTTTTATGGTAATCCACATTACAGTCTTTTGTAACCACACAATTCCAGACAATTTGGCACCCATCCTTCTTCACTGCCGCAATGCAAAATGATGAGTCTTTTTCCTATACTTCCTAGTAAGGCGTTAGATTAATTTTTGTTATATCTAACTGACTGATAAATCTAACAATTCCCATAAAAAGATTTACCAATTTCAAAAATTAAAAATGAAACTTACAAAACATTAGTGGCAAATTTAAATTGGCGCGAAATTGAAAACTATCGACCACAACGTGTCGGCAGTGTTCCCCCAAAGAAAATCCAAAAGTTTCCACGATCGTTTCGCTTTTCAATTACCCCTCACACCCACCTTTTCATCGACCACCTCAAATTGCCTGTTTAAAGACCACGATTCAATGGATCTACGATGCAGGAAGACGAAGCTTATCCTCCGCGGATAATCAGCTGTTGTTCGTAAATTGCTTTGTAAACGCGTGAATCACATAGGACGAGGAACGACAGATACATCAAAAAGTACCGACGTTCCTTCCACAGACATCGTCCAAAGTCGCAAGAAAATGATTTGTTTCGCGCGGTGGGGTTTATTGGCCAACGTGTTCTACGATCGTGCGACACGCACCGTGGTATGAAAATGTGACGTAAAGTGACGCATAAACGTACCGTTAATCTACGATCAACGGCTTTAACGGTTCGAATTTCGCATGGTACCGGAACGAGAGGCCCGTTCGACGTGTATATCTCGTTCGTTATTGCGAGAAAAAGTCGCATAATTCGCCATGTCTCGCCGCGCTTAGCTGCCCGCCACGCGCACCACGCGCGACTAACTCCAAAGATTTCACATTGTCGTGATGTTTTTCTTTTTTTTTTTTTCTAACAGCACCGAGCGAGATTCGGACGTCAGAATCCAAGTCGAAACGAACCTGCCGGTGTGTGTATCTTCGTTGTTCCGCTATAAGAAACGAGAGTTCTCCGTGGAATTTCTTTTAATATCGAGGAAGAGAGATTAAGAGGGTTGCTGTGCGTAGCGACTCGACGAAATAGGCGCTTTTAGAGTAGTTCTTTTTCTCTTTTTAGGGAAACAGTAAGAGGTAATTGAGCGGAAGTTTCTCGGATCGATTAGGATTTCCTTTTTTTAGTTGAAATGCAAATTTATGCGAATCTTCAGAAATGAAGTTTTAAGTATGGTTGCGGTAATACGTGGGTATTAAATAACGCAAATGAAACGAATTGAAGAATTTTTGGGAATTGTGGAAACGGCGTGGCGTGATAGGAAAACATTTGTATGCAAATTTGATAAGAATTTCGAAATTTATAAAAATTTTAATAGGAAAAATTCGCCAAGCTGCGATTATTATTCTAATTTACGCTGCAAAGACACTTTCTCCAAATGCAGAATTTCAAGTGAAAAAATGCGATTCTCAGAAAAACGATTTTAGATGTACACATTTTTCAGTGTGTGTTATTCCTGCGTGCGCTCTTCACACCGGCATAACTTTCACAATTCTACGAATTGCGAAAAACTGTTTCAGTTCTTCACTCCAGACGCTTAGATCTATCGAGTAAAACGTGAGAAAAAATTTTGTTCAATTCTTTCGAATCGCCGAACCGAGCAACCTCCGTAAACATTCTGCATTAAAACGAGCGATCCTTCGTTAACGAGGAACAATAGGCTTCTCTTCAGTTGATTCGATACCTGAGAAAAGTGTGTTTCAGACTTAAAACGATGTACTTCGGTGAGATACTCGAGAATATACGGAATCTCGATTGTATAGAATGAAGGATCTATCTGTCGTTCATCCGTGAACTACTTTACTTACCGAGAAATAGCACAGAGATCAAGGCCTTAGATTTCGAGAGGAAGAATCGCCGTTCTCTCTGTACAGAGAGTGTCGATGTGAATCGACGAATGAGTATGATAACGATAACCGAGTGGGTAGTACATGCGATGAATTGATAACGCGTTCGTTTCCACGAGACTTTCTTCTTCACGGTTTCTGAGCCCGGTGAGAGTCTGATCAACGCATAAATACGTTCTGCTCGTCGTGCTATTGACCTTGCAAGCGGAATAATTCGCTTCGTTGGAGTAACGTTAACGACGGACAGGTCCAACGATCAAGAGCGACCGTGTCGATCTCGATTTAACGCTGTGCAACGACGGCTTCAAAGGTAATTGGACGAGCGAGCGAGCCTGTAGCTTCTTAATAACGATCCTCGTAATCGCTGGATCACGTGGTTAATGAGCGATGTCTTGATGATTTTAGATGTTCGGTAAAAGAAGAAGGTAGTATTAAGGATGAATTTGTTTCTTTCGTATTCGATTAGCGGGAGTAGAGACTTAGGAAAACGTGAACATCTGATTGCTGATTTAAGCGATAGATACGTTTCCTGGAAATTTCTCGATCTAATTGGTTCTCGTTTAATACGATCCTTTGTGTCGTTCGAAGCATTATCGACGGAGAATGGGTTGCTTCGTGTGCCGTTATCGACGATGCGTCGATAGATGATGATAGTCGAACTGTTCGAATAATTCGGGGAATTTTGAAGAGGAATTCTTTATTCGGATAATTTGAATATTTCAAGTGCCTGAATTTCGGATTGCGCGGAATATTTCGTAACTTTCGAATTATTCGAGTTATCCGGATAAAGAATTCGAATTGAAAATTATTCGAGTTATCCGGATAAAGAATTCGAATTGAAAATTATTCGAGTTATCCGGATAAAGAATTCGAATTGAAAATTACTCGAGTTATCCGAATAAAGAATTCGTATTAAAAATTACTTATTCGAAATTCAAATACTCCGAATATTCGAAATTCAAACACTCCGAATATTCGAAATTCAAACACTCCGAATTTTCGAAATTCAAATACTCCGAATATTCGAAATTCAAATACTCCGAATATTCGAAATTCAAAGACCCCGAATATTCGAAATATCCGGCACAATTCGAAATTCAAACACTCCGAATATTCGAAATTCAAATACTCCGAATATTCGAAATTCAAACACTCCGAATATTCGAAATTCAAACACTCCGAATATTCGAAATTCAAATACTCCGAATATTCGAAATATCCGGCACAATTCGAAATTCAAACACTCCGAATATTCGAAATTCAAACACTCCGAATTTTTGAAATTCAAATACTCCGAATATTCGAAATATCCGGCACAATTCGAAATTCAAACACTCCGAATATTCGGATATTTCGAATTATGCACATACTTCAACCGTTCAAAGTTGAAATCCGAATTCCACTGGTATTCGAATGTTCGAACCAAATTTTCGATAATTGCACATTCGAGAAGATTAGTTTCTCAGGTGGAGGAAAGGTATAGAGTCACCTCGAGGCTGGAGAAAAACGTGTTCTTCCGATTACCGATTAGATACGTTTCCTAGAATCTACTACTCGATCTAATTAGTTCTCGTTTCGTATGTTTCTTCAATTGGTCGTCGCTCTAAACGAATTAGAAATAATTTGACATTGGAGAGGATTGGTCCTCAGGTGAAGGCGCCTCAAGGTTATCCTCCAGAGCTGCTTCAAAGGATAGCTATTCTCGACGCGCAAGTTCACCGACCTATCAACACTATAGTAGAATGACGTTATACATTCGTACCATCAGCTTCTACTTGAGAATTCTGATGGCATGAATAATCGTGACAATTAAAAATACGCCTTCGGACATATTTATCGACATAGAAAATTTTATTCACTTCGACATTTCTGATTGACGCTTCCCTTATCCGACTATTAAAAATGCAACCTTTTCGTTTCAGTGGAAGAATTGCTGTGCATGATTAAATTACGACGGTCAATTAAAAATTAAATGCCTCGGGTTATGCTTGACGCGTGATTGCATTAAAATCATGCACTTGTTTTCATACGTTAAAGACTGTCCATAATATATTCTCTAATTTTTTATCTCTTCTCCATTATGATCGACAGCAAAAAATGCAACCTTCTCACATCAGTGGAATAATTGCTATAATTAAAAGACAACAGTCGATCAAAAATAAAACAATTAATTGCCACGGGTAAAAATCATACACTTGTTCCCATAATTCGTGACAATCATATTAAAGACTATCTACTCTCCCGATTCTTCACCAAATTTTTTCCCACGCATCCTTCCAATTCTCCAGAAAAATCTCGACGTCTAAACAGAGAAACGTCGAACTTTCTATCGTTAACGACGTACTTTATGGCGAATTTTTCAGTCGTGGTTCCGCGGCGTACGTAGCAGCAAGTTCCGCCACGTGTACGGAGTGCCGGCGAAGCGGGAGAAATGTTACGACAACATCAAGATCACGAAGAACGCCCACGATTCGCAATTCTGCGCTGTGAATCCCAAGTTCCTAGCTGTGGTGACCGAAGTGGCCGGCGGAGGAGCGTTCCTAGTCTTGCCGCTTGATCGCGTGAGTTATCTTCCTGCTTATCGTGCAATCGCGATTCCACCGTTCTCTCCGCGTACTCTTTACCATACAGACGCGCCCACTGTCGTTGCCTGATAAGTGTATCGTGCGCGATAGGCGCACGTTTTATCGCCAAACGACACCATCCTATTGAATTATACATCGACGCAAATAACCCTGGCATAGCGAATATACACGCTATTGAAACCCCGTCGTAGTACTTAGGTAGAACAGTACTCGAGTACCACGACGAACTGCATTGCGAGTAGATAAGAGAGACGCGTGGTTAAAATACACAAAGTCCGTTTGGATCGTTTAATTAGAGGGATAATTGTGATTTGGTCGTTTCAGACTGGCAGGCTGGATTTCAACGCAAGCAGAGTGACTGGACACACTGGACCGGTTTTGGATATCAAGTGGAATCCGTTTAACGATAACATCATCGCTTCCTGCTCCGATGACTGCACTGTACGAGCTTCCTTCTAGTTCATCGTTATACACCGTGTCCCGTGAAACTGACCTTAGCTATACGTCTCTACGAACCTACGGAATTAATTTATGTAAAAAAAAGTATATACTTTCGTTCAGAAAGTGAGCGCACTTTGCAATTGCATCGGTGCATAGAAATGTATAACATAGCTTAAGTTTGTCTTATACAATTTTTTTCTATATTTAATTGCTGCGAAGATATCGAAGCTCTAGTTTCGTGAGACGACAAGAAAGAGGCGAAGTTCTAACTTTTTCGCCAGGCGTAATTACAACTTTTTGCTATTAAGACGTACTCCTAAGGAGCGAGATTAGTCTGTAGGAAAAAGCAGTTCCGTCATTGTAATTGGACGGTTCGTTGACGTGACGGATTGCTATGTAGCATAAGCGAGTGTGTATCGTAGACCGTGTGGCGTCGATCACTCGGTATCTGTACGACACGACGTTTCGTTGAAGTGGAAACGCAACGCGGTTTTCAAGTTACGTTATTACGTCTTTGATAGGTGGTTTACCACTGTGATAGATTATCGTTGTAAGCAGCTGCGTTGCTTGCCTTGCGGCGACGACGTTTCGGATGACTATTTGATATTTGTCGTACAAACGAGATATGGAATTAATCCATAATCTTGTTCTACTATTTAACTTTACGAACAGCCTACGTTTTTATTGAACGCTGAGATACGTTTCGCTGTTTTGGAACGATACACGATACCGCTTTGCTTGGCAATTTGCTTTATACGAATTTTAGGCGATTTTCATTTTAAAAATTAGTAATTATGTAGAAGTAACTTTTCAGAGAGAAACAGAACTGACGACAATTGTATCAGGTCATTTCATAAGTTCGTGTCGAAAGCGAAAAATATTTTAATGGAGATCCAAGAAAATTCTATAGTTTTACCAAAAAAAATAAATAGCAAAAAGTTGTAAAATGAGAAGGAACTTACGTTTCTTTTTTATCAAATTTAAAGGTTCCTTGGAAATATTGATCTAAATTATAAAATTCGATATATAGGATGACCTAATATTTGCCTTCGAAGAATCTCTACTTGTTCACCATTACTGTCAACGTATTCTTTTTTTTTTTTTTTTTAGATAAAATTGTGGCACATTCCTGACGGCGGATTATCGAGAAACTTAACCGAATGGTTCGTGGAGCTGCAGGGCCACAAGCGTCGCGTTGCCTACATAGAATGGCACCCTGTTGCAGAGAACGTGCTGTTCAGCGCCGGTTTCGATCACCTCGTTATCGTGTGGGATATAAATAGAGGAGAGGCGGTCAGCGTGATCGATAGGCATCCCGATGTGATCTATAGCATATCGTTGAATCGTGACGGTAGCTTGTTAGCGACAACATGCAAGGATAAGAAATTGAGGGTTTTCGAACCGAGATCTGGTATCGTAGTCTCTGTACGTAGCAGTTCGTTATTTCTCTCTCTTCTGTGAAACTTCTTTCTTGAAATTTAATCAACCAAGTAATCCTCTTGATTGTACGTTGAACAGGAAGGTGTCTGCCATGCCGGAACAAAAGCTAGCAAAGTGGTTTTCCTTGGGAGTTCTGGACGTCTCCTGACAACTGGCTTCAGTCGACACTCTGACAGACAGTACGCCATTTGGAGCCAGCATGATTTGACTGTTCCATTGACGTGTGAAACTATCGACTCCTCCAG
>NW_017100161.1:2894209-2917735 GCF_001263275.1 Habropoda laboriosa | reverse complement strand
AACGACACCAATATGGTGTACTTGGCTGGCAAGGTAAAGAAGTATATTCAAAACCTGTTAATTTTTCGTCGATGAAATATTCATTGGATTAATTTAACACCAGGGTGACGGTAACATCCGATACTACGAAGTGGTGAACGAAGCTCCATGGATGCACTACCTGAGCCAATTCATCTCTGGAAATCCGCAAAGAGGATTAGGCGTGATGCCTAAGAGAGGCATCACCACCTCAATATGCGAGGTGTTTAGATTCTATAAGTTACACGCGACACGTGGAATGTGCGAGCCGATAGCAATGATAGTTCCTCGAAAGGTGAATTTATTAAAGTTCGACAAGTCAAAGTGAACGAACACGATTTACAGGGTACTTTCACTTTTCTAGAGTGACCAATTCCAAGAGGACCTGTATCCTGACACCATTGGCACTTGTCCAGCTTTATCGGCCAGGGATTGGATCAGCGGTATGAACAGTCCACCGGTACTAATTTCACTGAAAACCGGTACGATCGTTGAACTTTTCACCTTATCGGATGATTTTTTTCTTATTCTTTGCTGTTACTTAATTTCGTCGTTTTAAATGTTAACAGGTGGCAGTATTACCACGCACAAACCTCGCGTTTACAAACCACCTCAACTTCCACCGACCACTGACTTGAATAATAAAAAGAAATTCGCCTTTTTGTCTACCGAGACTGTGCCAGATTACAGGCCAATCGAGTTTCACGATATGTCAGAGAAAAGTCAGAAAACCTCTAGCAATCAGAGCACCAAGTTCCAGCAGTTGCAACAAAAATTTGGCAATGCTGTCTTACAGGTATTACTTTTAGTAGTTCTAAGGAATTTTTGTGAAATTTGCAGACAAGTTCTGAGCTTGTTTAGTTGGAGAATATCTTGCATAATGTGTGAAGACTTTTATAAATAATTATCCATGTATTTTCTAGAAAAATATCATTTCTACGAACGATAATAAAGTCTTGGAAACGGTGGACATTCCTAACAACGAGGCTGAACTGAGATTAGCGTTCGCTCGTCAGACAGACGAGCTAAGATTGGTGCGAAGACAGCTCACGAATAGTCAGCTACGTGTGAAAGAGCTCGAGGAGCAGATTCGTAAGCTCCAACGTCAGTAAACCCCTGTTCAGGATCCTTAACGTATGCTTCAAAATAAAATTCCTTGTAGCTTTGTTGCTAGTTGTACGAGAAACATGGTACTTAAAGAAACAATTAACGCGTACGTGTATTGTTAATGGCAATATAAAAATGCCTAGGCTTTCGACAAGAACAAGAAAAGAAAAGAAAAAAAAAAAAAGAAGTTTGCACAAAAAGAGATGGTGCAGAAGAATCATCGATGGTGTTCGAATAACTTTATAAACCGGAAAAAACTTATGCTGGCTGTATACTGAATATATTAACGCAGCTACACGTTTTATCTAGCGTATCCTGTGAACGATATACGATGCATTTTTACAGCATTTCTCGTCTCTCTCTATGCGTTATCTTCTCTATTCGCAAATGCTCGCGTGACGATCTCGTATCGTCGTGAGAACGCAAAGAAAAAAGAAAAAAAAAAAGGAACACGCAACAATGAAGCAACAATAATTTAGTCAATTTCTTTAGAATGCAGTTCGAAAGATATTCTACTGTAGAGAAGCTGAACAAAAAAAAAAGATGAACAAATGTGATTTACACTATTGCCTTCACTATACAGACGAGTTTTTGTCTATATAAAATGTTGATATTTCTCCAAGATACAATTTTAACGAATTTTCTACACTGTCCACTTCTGTGATCACTTTTTGGAATTCATTTCTCCACACTTGCACTCAAGGAAATGCGTGTGTACACGTTACCGACTGTTCCAACTTCTCCTTTTCCTCTTGATTTTCATTTGAATCTTTTTTGTTTGCCGTGTGTGAAACTATAACGAGAAGGAGAAAGATCAGCTTGATATAAAGACGTAAAACTTGGACGAAGTATTAAAAATGTTCAGTACATGAAGAATCGTACCTGTCTTGTGCGTACGCACGATTATCGTATGCAATTCGTTCTATTATAGAATTGTCGTACATAGAGTGATAGATAAATGCAGAGATATTTAGGAGTTGTCGAGAGAATATTATGGACGCAATAAAAAAGAAAGAAAAAAGGAAAGAAAAGAAACGAACATCTATTTGGAGACTCGAAAATAGCACAAGATGCAAGGACTAATAACGACTAATAATTAAAATTAAGATATCCTGGAAATGAGATTGCAAACAAATCGTTCGATGCATTTCTCTTTGTAATATTTGTCCTATTGATCTTTCGTTCAAATGAATTTTTTTTTTTTTTTTTTGAACAATTTTAACGATATTTATTCTTTTATTTTTTACACGAACCTGACGATCGTTCATTTCTCGATGTTCATAGTCGATTATACATACGTTTACGAATTCCGTTACTAATGGCTGTACATTAATTTATCTGTTTATTTAAAGAAAAACAAAAAAAAAAAATCAACTACCAATGTGTTCGATTTCGTATACGTTTCGCTTTTTGTTTCGTACATAAGATGTAAACGACGGTGTAGCTAGCTTATTAACATTTAAGCTACCTTGTATTTGTCAAGTGTATTGATATCACTGCCACAGTTCACACTGCCATGTCAATAGTGGCAATATAATTTTTTTAGCAAACGCATGGCAGTGACGATATATTTATTATACACTAACCGATTAGTTTTCAAAAATTAGGCTGAAACTTCTTTTATACGGTTAAGCATATAATCACGTACTATACGTGCATAATAACGAAGACTTCATTAATAAGAAGAAAAAAGAAATAAAGGAAAAGGTGATTGAGATGAGCATTGATTAAAAAGAAAAAAAACAAAGAAAAGAAAGACAAACAAAAGGAATGAATTATCATACACCGATCGTTCCGGAGGGAAAGATGATACTGTAACAAACTTTTATTCACTTCTATTTATAATTATTCTATGTATATTATATATACGCTGATAAATATGTGTGTGTCAAATTATACATTTCTAGGACCAACAAACCGGGGAAATTGTTAGCTAACAAGAAAATTCTATTACTGCTTGATAGCGATCAGATTGAGTAACGGTTTATATACACTGTTTATACATATACATATATGTATTTTTCATACGATATAATATAGTTGTAAAACTTCGAGCGATAAAAGATATAAAAAAGAAAAAAGTGAAAGAACGAAAAGAATACTTAAGTGAATATTACTAACAGTAACTTATACGTGTAATATGCTTGTGTTCAATGCGCATCAATTATTGTAAAAAAAAAAAAAAAAAAGAACAAGAGACAAAGAATTAAAAACGGAAAGCATCATAATCGTTATTGAACTTTTCAAACGATGATGAACGTTTCTTTCACTCTATGTTTCTTTTAATATTGAACACAACCATACGTGCAAACAGAAATCATTGATAAAATTCTGTTACCAGGTATAACACAGTAGACAATGTATTGCGTTAGAAGTGAAGTATCGTAATATTATTGATATTATGCTCGATATTAGTCTGTGTGTGCATTATTTTCGTTTCACGACCATAAACTTCTATACGATGATAGAAATGCTTGCGTGAAAGTGTGCATTATTTCCGAAATTTCCATCATGGCGGCCGCGCTTGCCAGAAGTAAACATCGGTTTCGCAGTCTTATATAACTTTGTATTGCTCGATATAGTGATTTTTGCTTAACGACCTCTGACGAACGTGTATCGTCGTATCGAAGAGTGCTATCCTATGTAAACACGGTTCACTGTCTAAAACACGGATATACCAAAGAACGTGCAAGTACCTTAAACACGGATTATCGTCGTGAGACAATTTATTATCAACAGTTGATCGACTAATCATAATTATATTTATACGCGGAGAAATGAGTACGTATCTGTAACACGAGTGGGGATCTCGTTCGTGAATAAAGAACAAAGTATTCGATCGCATTTGTATTCTCTTCTGATCCATACAAAGCATCCTTCGGTGTTTTTTCCCCCTTCTTTTTATTTAATCGTACAATTGATCGTGTCTCGAATGTTTAAAAACAAAAATAAAGAAAAAAACGCAACAGGTTTGTATCTACATTGTTCAGAGAGTATAGAGAGATTGAAAAGTTTGTACAAAAATATAGAAAAAATGAGTAGTATAAATCTGTGTTAAATTAATAAAAAAATAATTGTATATAAGTACACAAGTTTAACAGTTGCGCACGAATGGAGACTTAGAGTAATCAGAATTCGGCTTAAGGAATGGATTAACTTAACAGTAAATTCTAAATGATACAGATCTTTTGTGCTACGCAAAATACGATTATTTTAATTAAATATAAGCGTATTTGCAATGATAAAAATGTAAAAAAAATATTAAATCTACAACGACGTACATTAAGCCTAAATATATGTCCTAAATTGTATAAAGAAATTTGTATACGTGTTATAAAATGTGTTAACATCATAATTATTTTTGGTAACTACTAACTAGTACCTTTGTTTGATATTTTGCTAGAAAAAGAACAAGGCACGTTGGTGTCATTCTATTAAAATAAATCGAGTGCAAATTGTTCTCACAAAATATATCGAAGATTAGCATTCACATCACTTCGTATTAACTCATCAAGGACGGATTAATGTTATTCTTTACAA
Source organism: Habropoda laboriosa (assembly GCF_001263275.1). Classification (NCBI taxonomy): domain Eukaryota; kingdom Metazoa; phylum Arthropoda; class Insecta; order Hymenoptera; family Apidae; genus Habropoda; species Habropoda laboriosa. The sequence goes on along the minus strand of NW_017100161.1, from coordinate 2,913,070 downwards.
AACTAATTTTACATTCATTCACAACATGTAAAACGTGCTCTTAAAAATATTTTTCGTTTGATAAAAGTATCTACCTTTCGAAGAATAATTTATAAACTACTAATAATCCAACTGGTATCATCCACGTGATCGTTGGTTTAAAGATGGCCGCCGGATTGCATCCGTCTCCGGTGCAAGTGTAGATGCAAGTTCGATAAGTCAGCTTGTCACCCTGTTGACTCACGTAATCGCAATAGTTCCCCAAATCCAACGACGAACAAGATCGTTTTGTACCTATTCCACCTATTTTAACATATAGATAACGATTTTTCGATTTTCCCTTTTTAATTAATTTCTATCGATTGTTGCTTCACACACACACAACGCACAAAGAAGTAACAAGTAATCGCATGACAGATGAGAGATGTTAAAGAAGCAGTGTGATGAAAATAAAGCAGCATGCGGTGTACTAATCTTTCTAATTTTTATGCAATTTTCATTTACATTTCGATCAAAACTTTAAAGAATCTTCATATAACACAAACAAAAAAGCTCTACTAGTGCACACTCGACAATGAGAACACCCAAAACAATGTATGAACCTCCAAATCGTCCCATGGATTTGATGCAATACTGTGCATCGTATACATGATTGCAGTTCGCCGGTTGTAAGGTACTTAAAACCAGATTGCTGTCTCCACAACTCATTTCCTCTTCTGATGTGCATTGGTAGCAATCCAGACTAGTCGCTTAATCGATTGAAAAAGTATCGATTAAAGCGTTTGTTATCGTACGTGTGCAATTCATGGATTTATTTAACATTAGAATTTGCCATTATGTACACTGATTTACCCAGCACATTTTCTAATATGAAACGACAATATTTTTACTGCACATGTCCTATTTTCACTATACATTGAATAACAAAAGAGTAATGATTTGTCGTTACACATTGAATGTTAATCGTCATCCCTATATGCAAACTGTTAGTTCCCTAAAAACCAAGTCGAACCGAGATGATTATCGATCGTGCATTGATAGCTTCCACATGCTTCGATGAATCGACACGAAGATGCCACTATATGATGTAAGGTTAGTTTTTCTTTCGAAAGTGTTAAATTTCGTATCAAATTCCCCTTTTCCGTGATATGTAACCTGAACAGCCGATATTGTTTTACCCTCGAATCTGCCTATATGCTTCACACAGTACTGCGCCCCGAAAACAGCATCGCAAGGTTGCGGTTCAATATCGATGTCGCTCGAAAGAAATTCGTTGCATTGGAAGGGATGCGAATTGCTTGTGCTGTTGCATTGATAGCATCGTAAACTGTGGACTAAAGGAAAAGAAAAAAAAAAAGGAGGGAGGGAATTTAATTTATTCTTTTATTGGTGGGCTCATCGAATTAAATCGAAAGACGTTTTAAATTTTTATCGTATTATAACCTATAATACAACACAGAAGTATGTTTCCAGTAGCAGTTAGGGCCTGTAGTTATTTATTTATTTGAAATAAGGACAAAGTTCTATAGACTATGAGTATGCAAGAGTCAAAACAAGTACGATAATATACGAAGTGGAACGATACGAATTGTACGATTTGTCATCATAAGGAACATTTAGTTTCCATGAAAAATATAATTGGCCTACATAGCCTCTTATCGTATTGCGTGGAGCTTTCGATTCATATTTCTCTCAAGCAATGATTAACATATTTTGTAACGTTAATATGCAGTACGACTTTATTTTAAAGAGTATTTGTACGACGATACTTGTCGTTTTGTTTAAAAGTAAAATTAACTACTAACTTCAAACTGTCATTTAAAGATAAGTATTCAATTCAATCGATCCTCTTCCTTGATCCTTATAAATCTAAGTTCTATATTACTTAATATAAACAATATAAAGAATTACAAATGCCCCGCCCAAAGGACGCCACGATGTTCACATCTTGTATAGTTACGTGCATTAACCTTACCACTTTCGACGAAAAGCAAGAATGCCGCGAAAAGTGCATAATTTCTAATGCCGCCGATGGCGCCCATTTCGAAAGCTCTCTTCGTTCAGAATTACAGACGACACACTTTTATTGAACGTAACACAAAGTCTCTAAATGTTTTTTAGACACTAATTGCTTGAATAATCACAACCGTGCACAATAATAACCGTCGTTCGAGTTTACACTTAACGAAACAAGAGTCACGACGACGCGAAAGCGACTGACTTCGTAAGATGGAAGGGGATCTCGAATACCACGAGCTGTGCCCGAATTGTTCCGACTCCATCCGAAAATAGTCGAAACAATTTGACGTGATCTATAATCGATCCGTACTAATATTTCAACTTTTTATAATCATTTAATGTTTAAATAAGGTAAGAATATTACTAATGACAATTAAATTATATAGATTAGCGAATATTTATTTTTGATGCCTTTTATACATAGACGATATAACAGACTCTAAAATTTACACATAAAGGATGTACATACATATACGTATACGTATTCACAGTAGGAGAGATATACTATAATTTGAAATCAATTTGACATAATCTAAATAAAATCTGTAAATATCATTAAGAGTACTATTTTTCTGCCTAAACTAATATCATAACTTATATCACTCATGTAAATTGCTTATGTAATATAAACGTAACATCTTTAAATTTTACATTTCTAAAAGGCGAAAAAACATCATCTTTTAACAATACAGCAAATTACTTAATACTTTTTTTTATACGTGCTAATTAAATACCTTATGCAATTTTTATGCTTAGCATACGTAATTTTTTATATTTAAAGTATTTATTAAAAAAAAAAATCATAAAGCTGCAACTGATCGCTAAAGCATCACTTTTCTAAATACAGTGATATGCTTTACACGCTAATTTAGAATTTTTTTTTGCACTCTCGTTATTCGGTAAGTCTTCGATTAACTATACTATCTCTACTGACTTTTTCGACTTGGAAGACTTCGATTTGTTTTGTTCTATTTTATGACAATGCTTTTTAATTGCTTTTGAAGTTCCTCTTGCATTTGGCTTATTAGACAAGAGTATTGTTTTCGAGAGTGATTTTGTTGCCTCCGGTGAGTTGTTAGATGACTCTCCAACTTCCGGCCGCCCTTTATTCATTCTCGTGGAAACAATTTTCAATCTCTTCGCTCCGTGTTTCACGATTGCTGTTTCTTCGGAAGACAACGCCATTTTCGATAACTTATTTGTCGTCACTAGTTTTTTATTTACATACTGAATATCCCTTATTTGTACTTCCGAAGAATCGTTGATACATCCGAAGCAGGAATTTTTCAAACGATTTTCGGAAGACTTTAAAAATGATTTTACGACGTTCTTTGGCCCAATTATTGGAAGTTTTGAGCCGTTCTCAATATTACTGACACATTGACTTTTTAACGGTCTACGGGTTAAGGTTTGTCGAGGTTTTTTATTATTTTTTATTCTTTTTACTGCGGTATAAAGAGACGTGGTACGACGAATGATGCATGGTTTTTTAACGAGACTTGTGTCACTCTTCAACGAGTTCTTTGACCCAGAAGAGTTGCTTATTTGAGATTCAATGTCTTTTAAATTATATGAATCTGAGGGTATGATATTATTATCATCCTGTGAATAAAAGTGCATATAAGAAAATAAATACAATATAATAAACATTATACAATAAACAAATTTGTGAGAGAGAGATTGATTTCTTCTTACTTTCCTATAATTTTTTGTTCCAACATTCGTTATCACAATTAAAAAAGATAAGGTACACAAATTATACTTCTTATACACTGATAGGTTTGGAATAAAAACATTTAGTACTGTTGACAAAACAAAGACAGTTCATTCAGCATTTTCTTCTGACTGATTGTTGTAAACCTAATCCACATATTATTTTTGAACAAAATTTTTAATGTATTAGAAACACATAAATTGCATTACAATTGACATGGCACTGGGACTGGGGATTAGCAGGGATAAAATAAAAATAAGGTAAATAAATTATCGCTAAAAATACTGTAGATTTATTAAAACAATGGGACATGTATGTATATTCATGTGTGTGTACATATGTGTGTAGAACAGGATACATTATAAAATTTGTATACATGAATTTATACATAGCACTCCTTTCAATTGATAACAACATTTACACTTAAATAGTGGAAAGCATGACAATAAGTACTGTATAAATTCTTTTGTGCTTCTTAAATGAAGCTGCAGCATTTTTTTTCTTTCTCTTTAATACTAGTTTCATGTAATAGTACAACACACATTCATACTTATTTTTGTAATAGACACATGTACTTCGTATTTTTTTTAAACAGTTAAAAAGTATGTAAAACAGTCAATTTTATCACTGAATTATACAAACAATAAGGGAAAAATCTAAAAAATCCACAGTTATTGTCATTCATTTGGTTAATTACGGAGTAGAATCATTTTTTTGTTAAGTTCAATACTAATTTCTAATTTGAAAATCTGCACATCTTTCGCAAAAAGACTCCATCAGCCAAGAGATTTATGGTTCAATCGTCTAAACCGCTATGTTTTGTTTTCGCTAAAGAAATAGACATCATTAATTACACATGTGTGTATTTCCTAATATCACTCGCAACCGTGAAATAAGAAGTCAGTGCATGTGGTATTACTTTAAGTGCACTTATCTATTGTCATCAGAAGCATAGTGTATAAAAAATGATCCAAAGGATATAAAAAAAAAGGATGTATTTTTTGCTAAAAATATAAGCATTAGCATAGAGTATTTTATACTCTGTCAATTGGTTCTAATATAAAACAATCAAAAAATTGTACAGTCTTAAAAATTCATATATGTACTAAACTTTACATTATAAAAACACAATTAGGCAAGAAGAATATTTTATATACATTGTACGTTTTTGTTAATAAACGCAACTTTTAAACTGTAAAAAATTGCACTTTATACACACTTTGTAATTAATATAAATTACGTAATAACCTATAAAAAAGAGTAGACAAACAGTTTTTTCGTAAACCTTTATAGAAAAGTATACCAAATATTATTGTCATGCATACACATGTATTAGATGGAAGACCCATTAGTTCAACATAATAAAAATTTTACAAGATTTATATTAGTCGCATGTTTAAAAGTACTAAATACCTAATGCATTATCATCATAAAAATTTGTCATTTACAATATCATAATATTATAAAATCAGAATATATTTTTCCTATAATAACAAATTCATAATTTTGTTATTAAAATAAAATAATATACAATTTATATGTATACAAAATCTCTCTCCCACATTTTGAACCAGCAACGTAATGTGCAATTTATTTAGGCACTAATGTGTCTTGGTATTAATATATGAAAGCATACCAAGTTAATGGTATTATGAATTAAGAGAGTACACACTGTCTTATATTAACAGCTGAAAATTCACTTTCATTATTTACATCAAAATTTACCTTATGCAGAGTTTTGCCGTTTGGCGAAGAAAGACTGTTCACATATGCTAATTTTAAACATGATCTTACACCCCTCAAAGAGCGGTATTGGCTATTTGGCAGTCGACTATTAGGATTATTATTTGTAAGGTCAAGAATAGAAGGGCCTAATGCTGCTCCAACCTGTAAACACAGTCGAATAGATCATTTATGTCTGTTTATTCTAAAACAAAAGATATTGAATGAAATGTAGCGAAGTTTTTCACCGCTTCGAAAACCGCTGGGGTGTATTTTGGTGGAACAAACATAGAAGTTACAGGTTTGTTTACACCATCACGAACTCTTGCAGGTATTGTGTTTACAATACGTCCAGAATTGTAGTTACATTCGAGTGTATAACTACGTATAAGCCCAGTTAGTTTATATACAGCTACACGACCTGATCCTTCCCTTGACATACCATCTTTTTTATCTCTGCAAAAATATTCTTCACGTGAAATATAAGAGTCACGGTGACTTCCACTTTAACAGTGATAGCAAGACTTACATTATATACATATTTCTTTCTGTAAAATTGCACGAAGAAAAATGGAAGTTTGGATTGTTAATCGACATCAATTTTGGTAGAAGCATACACATTATTGTATCCTCTACGTTATCGAAATAATTTCCGTACATGAAAACACCCTTCTTCGAAGCATGACCATGAAAATCAATGTATAGGTATAAACCAGAATCCTCTTTTGGTAATTGTCCTATGCCAACAGCAGTATAAGTTTTTTTATCAGATTTAAGTTCTACAGAATTATTACTTTCTTCTGCTTTATTACACAGGCCTTCTCCACCACCTTCACATAACGTGAATAAATAAATATAAGAATTTTGCTGATCACGTTGAATAATTCAATTCTAAATATCATACCCTGAGGCATGTCATCCAAATTCGTTTTTGGTAACGCGCATTCCTGAAAAATTTCCGGTTGATCTTTATGTTTCTCATCTAAGGTCATAAGTGTTACCTATTATTAAAATAGTACGTTAGTGCTTATATTTTTTAATTATTTTTCTTTAATTATGGGAAAATTAGTACGTGTTAGTATTTGCGTGCAGAAGTATTGATTCTTGGAAAATTTTACATGTTCACAAAATATATAAAATGGTAAAAAAGTACGTTATTTATTATTACCTGTTGAAGTAATCTCGTCGTTGTATCGCGGACTATATTTGCAATTGCACAAGAAGAATCAATAATAGTTAAAGTATTTTCACCATTTCCTAAACACATATTTGATGTTTCATCCTCTTTTGGTAGCTGGTATGAGTAATGATAATACCTTGACAACAATTTTTTCCATGAATTTTTTTCATTAAAACATTGAAACAACAGAGGAATAATTCTTTCCTACCTAATCAATGTTCTTGCAGCATATATGGTTGGATGATCCTTTAAAGAAGGATTAAGATAAACCCTATTAAGATTTACTCCTCTGGTATCCATTCGATAGTGACCTCTGGCTACACCATCAGGATTGAGCATAGGTATCAATTTGAACACGTACAGGCGGCGGAGATGAGCTGCAATTTGATCCTCGCGATTTACAAGGAAGTTAAGGAAACCATTAAAAACAAAACTAGATGGTGTTTCTCCTGGATGGACCCTTGCACTAATAAAAATTACCTAAAAATTTCAAATTAGAGTACTACTTTTATATACATGAGTAACTTAAATGTTTTAACTTTTACATAAAATTTAAACTGAATTATGTACTTTTTTATCCCAAAATTTAAAAGGTCTTTCCTCATTTTTGTCAGGAAACATATTATTCAGTCTATCTTCTCTCTCTGTAGATATGTTATGAAATGAACTTATCGTTATTAAATCCATTCTTCTTCCCTCCAGTGATTTTATTGCACATTCTCTATGATAATAAACATCATCTGCAGATGTTATAGCTCTCTTTGATACTCTTGCTTCAACTCTTCTTAAATAATTTTGTAGATCATTATAAGAGAAAGGATAAGTGAATGCAAAATATGTCATGGCTTTAGGATTTTCAGGAATAGCATAAGTAAATGATAATGTAAAATCACTTCCTTTCTGATCCAGCTGAAATATTGTGAATTAATATAGAACCCTTGCAACAAAGAAGGCATTAATACACATAGAATATAAAAAAAATTACAGTGTAGGTAGGTCTATCACGAATTCGTTCCCAATGTAGATGACCAGGTACAATTTTAAAAACTGGACACATTCCTTGACTGAACATTTTAACTTGTTTATTCAGGTTTACTATATTAAATTTAACACATGCTCCTGGAGTACTAGCTTTAACACCAAAATAAAACCATGTTCTATTATTGTTTTGAAACTGTGTTCCATGACAATCATGTTTTGTCCACAAGTTAAACTCATAATCTGCTGTATCTTCTGAATTTGAGCTTTTGCATGATTTATTTTCTGATTCACATCCATCTAAATCAATTAAATATGGAATTATCTGTTATGTCCTAATGTATATGATAAAAAATGTAGGTCAAGGCAAAATTACCCTTTTCCAATATTTCTGGCTCTTTTACTAGTTCAACCCTTGATAAATTGGCTGAATCAAAGTTATTATAAAATGCAAAACCTCCACATGAAATATAGTCGCCCGGATTAGCCATAATGTGTCAAAAGGTTATAAGGTTGTCTGTAAAATACTTGTATGAAATGTTTCACGCGTCCGTAAAGAACATGATACTTTGAAAGGTATAAAAATTTGTATTATTTTTGTTCTCACTTTCTCTGATATTACGAGCAAATTTCTTCGTTTGTAGCGTTACTTTCATATTAAAAAAGTCATGTTTGACAGCTATCTCGAAATCGTTGCGATTTCTAGTTAGAACGCCCTTTATAGCAAGAAATAACTAATGCACTTTTCGAATTGAGATAAACACCTTTTTACATTTATTTTCACTTAAATGATATGCGATATGTTATATACGCGCAATATTCCCACCAATACCATTGTTGTACCTAATACAAACATGTTTACAACTTCATCATAGCATTCCATATATCGGACCGACCACTAATTGTGACAGAATGACGAGTGTCGCTATTTTTCAACTGTTTTAAATTCTTTTTGGCGTATTGAACGTAATGCTAATAAAATATGTATCCTCGTTTGTTAAAACACATTTAAGTTTAATACGGGAATTCGGTGAACTTTCCAAAATGTTACTTTACCGTGTAAAAGTCAAACCTACTGTCTCATTGCGTGTTACGTAACTTGGTTTTTTAAATATTTTTTAAATATTAGATATACCTGAGATGAAAGAAAATTGCCAAGAATACTGGAAATAATAACAGGCAGGTAGCACAATAAAAATTGATTGACAATCCAATTTATTCAAAAATATCTACACTTTGATACAATTGAATACTATTTGCAATAAAACTGTGCCAGTCATCGAATATATAGGAGGGCTTTCTATTAACAATTATTACTGTTGGCATAATTTGGCACAATACCCCAATTATTACGTACTCATTTCGACCCGTTAAATAATAAGGCGCGAACAGAAATACCCAATGAAATACCGTCGTCACGTGCCTCGCAAGTAATTGTGAACAACATTTTACATCATAGAAATGCTTTTTTTACAACTAATTACTTCCTGTCTTTTATCATATATAACAAGATCGATAACATTTCATAATAAGAATAAAAATGTTAGAAACGTTAGAACAGTGTTATCTAAATTATCAATGCGCAGATCAGACCTATCGACAGGTAGCGCACTCTATCTCCCGCACCGACAGTGTGGATAAGAATTAAGTCGCCAAGGGTCGATTCCAAACATTTCAGTGTTTCACATTCACTCCTGTAAAGTTTCAAACGTGTTTAATCTTCGACACTTTTAATACCATTACAATAATCAATTTAACAAAATAAAAAATCAATCGAAACGGCGACAATTTCATCGCACACGAACCGTAAGTGGCGACTACGCGAGTCGAAGTGTACGCATACGATATCGTTTTCCATTACGTTTTCCACCGGTGTACCTCATTCTTAATTCACGTTCGCCGATCTACGAGGGTCATTCGCATTCAGAAGTGTTTCTTGCGTGCCAGGGGTAGAAAAACCACGATTTTCCATCTCGTCGCCCATCCATCGAACCGCCAGTGTGGCAACGCACGTCAACGAGCAGACGATGCGCCCACTGTCAATGGCTCAGCCCGGCAGTGTTACGCACACGTACGAACCGGCTATAGATGTGATCGTACTCACACCCATACGAAATCTCGTATCATAAGAGGCAGGAACACGCAGTCCCTATGCTCAGACTGTACTTCTCAGTAGCTCAGAGCAACACGGAGCTGACCTGTGACATTCTGACTCTCTTTCCTCTTCGCGTCCAGTTTGACTAACTTACGTGGCGGGTACTAGACAACTTGAACCAACATGTGCGGTGAGTAAAACACTTTCTAAACAATGTATCGCATTTCCTTCTGATTTTCCATGCGAATCGCTGGTATTGGCGGACTGTTCGACCGAAAAATTTCAACGGTGAAAGCGTGAATCTGTATATATGTACCATCGGTGAAATGTCCAGCTGACAGATCATTCGGGCGTTTCGTCGTCGTGAAAACGCGCCACCGGCGCGGTCCTTCCTCCACGCTGGTCGATTCGACATCTGGCATGTCTAATTTTCGCGTTCGCCAAACTAAACGTCGCCCGTAGACGGCTGTGTCGCATTTAAAAGCTCGCCATGTTGCGCGCTCGTGAATTAAAGCTTGTTAAAGTTGTTTATACCAAGCACATGGTGGATCGGAACGGTCAGTTTTAACGTGAAATATTTCGCGCGTTTTGATGCTTTCGTTTCTGGGACAGAAGGAGGATACACACATCGCGTAATCATCTTTTAGAGAGTTTATATACATCGTTAAAGGAGAAATTCTCTCAGCTTCTCTATGAAAAATCTATAAAAAGAACGTGTTTTTAAAATTACGTTTCAATATTTGTAAAATTCTTGCGTCAAGATACGTACGTCTGTTGGATGTGTGACGTAAAATAGTGTATTTACGTTTGTCAAATGAGCGACCATTTTAAAGGTGAATTTGCATAAAATTTCTCTGATATACTATTTGCCCAACTTATTAACCAGTTTTAATTGATCGTTGGATTTTATTTTATTTGCATTAAATATCGATCTCAAGGCTGATAAAAAAAATTTCTCTTTCGATAAAAGAGAACGAACGTTCCGATAACATCGTACTTTATCGAACTATTACATACGAATGTTATAACAGTATAAACGATGCAGTAACTCGTTTCATTCGAACACTGTTCTTGGATAGTCGTTATCGTGCTCGATAGAGCAACTAGTTCGAAACGAGCAGGAGGGAAAACGGAAATGGGATATCGTAGGCTGGAATAATGAAAAATCTCTCGTATTAGCGAGCAAACAGATAAATTTCGGAGGGTTCTGATAAGCGTTTCGAGCGAGCCCCGCGTTGCATTGGCATTCACCTCGACGAGAGGGATTAACGGTTCACTTTTTTACTCGTGGCAACCTTGAGAATATCAATGTTTAATTTTCTTCCTTCCACAGTAAGTGAATGCGCGACACGACAAATAAACACAGCCACGAATGGAAAATTAGAGAAGATATCGTATATTTGGAATATCGTAAATTTGAAAAGAGAAAGCAGTACATACATGTGGAATGCGTAACTATACAGGGTGTTCCGAAAAAATGGTACTTTCTCCGTTAACAATTCCTCAGCGTTTTACCCGAGGCGAGGAAATATTTATTTTACTAAAAAATTCTACAAAACACGATTTACACTGAAATAAATTTAAAAAATTTCTTTATTTTTCGGTTTTGCGGTCTTCTGATGTAATTCGTATTGAAAGTGTTAGGAAAAGATAGTTCTAACCTACTCTATCTCGCTTTCGGTATTTCATATCGACGCTTAACTGCAACTATACGCATGTTAATCATAGTTCTCCGGTAGTGAACGCTTACAACATTGGAATTTACTTCCTCGAAGCGATGAAAGGAGTCGTTTCGACCCTATCGGAAATTTGTCACGGAGGACTGCTCGGTGGAGGGACGAAAAGTCACGACGTTACGAAAGCTTTTTGCGTCACTGTTCCAACCGTGTAATACGTTGTTTTTTGATCGTTCTGTTACCGCGGCGAAAGTCAAGCCGTCCGCGGTTCTACCGAGATAAATACGAACGAAAGGGAATTTCGACGTGATCCTATCTCGGTTGTAAAATTATTGATAAACAGCGTGCAACGTGAATCTTAATTGAGAGAAGAGAGAGAAACGAGCATTCTGATGCCGTGTTAATTGAAACTACACGTCGATATTTCATTTTCCGGCATTACCGCGCCATTTCTACAAATAGACTATAAGTTCGCCATCTCTATTTCGTATCAATATTCATGAGCCTTGCGTTTAACGCGTTATCGAGTCGCAGTAATCTTGCACCGGCAACTTCTTACCGGAATTTTCATCCTTGTCATTCTTCGTACTGTTGAAAACGTAAATAATATTAACACCATCAAATTTTCTAATTAATTTCAAAAATTCACATTTTCCCCTAATTTCTATTTTACAAATTCTCGAGTAATTTTTCGGTATGCGGTCGGTCTGCGATCTCAGATTTTCCCAAGACATCTTCATTTCTCCCTCAAATCCCGAGCAAATCACGTTTGAGCGCTCTGTATCCTACAGCGGCGTGTCTAAGACGCTTCATAGATCGTACTAATTGCAGAGGTTCGATTTAATTAGCAAGCCAGCTCGATACGCCGCAGGAACTCGAAGAGAAGGAGGAGTAGAGGAGGTCGGCTTCGCGTTAAGTTTCTAGTTGGAATCGGGTCGCGTGTGTATTTCGTACCCGGCTAATATCGTTCTCCCGGCACGAGCACGTTTTCCAGACACGCGCCACCATTTCCATTTTTCCCAGCGAACGATCCAAGGTGCGAGAGACGGTCGACGACCCCTCTGTTTACGTCCCGACGCATAATGTTCCCTCCGCGGAATACAATTTCCATATCCTTGCTTTGCACCTATTGGAAAGAACGAAAAGGGCAGTCGCGAGGTGTCTCTTCTCTGACGATCGTTCCGGGCATTACCACATCTCAACGACACATCTTGTTCGAAATGTCGACTCGGTTGGGTAACTGCTTGGAAATTAGTGGAAACGAGATGACGTTCGATCGATGAGTTAGCTTTCTTCAAATCGTCGATAGAGTCCCTTGGTGAAGAGGAGAGAAAGGAGAGACGATGGAGAAAGACCTTCTTCTTGATTGCGGAATAGCGAAATTATACTTGTTCGCCACTTTGTAGATACAGAGGCGCGGTTGTGTATACACCGTTGTGAAAGAGAAATGTAGTTATTAGTGAAATGTTCGATTTCTAATCAATTGCAGGTTGATCGACCGTGCGTTCAGAAGTTAGGAGTTTTCTTTTGTTTAGTTTTAGTAAATTAGTTTCAATTTGAGAGATGATACATTTGGCGCAACGAGGAGGAAATTTTTGGTTTTTCAGTGTTGGAGAATTTAAGGGTCAGCTTGAATTTAAAAAAAAAAAGGAAGAAAAACATAGAAAGCAACGAAGAGGAAATTTTTTGGAGAAATCAGTTGACGAGAAATGCTTGGAGAATTTTGTACACGTTCTACGACTCCCTAAATTATCATACTCTTATCTTCTTAGAGAGTATCCTGTGAAAACTTTCTTAGAATTCTGTACGCATAAACCTGGATTTCCCTGAAAGAAAGTTTCCCCGGAATTTCCAAAAGCCTACTCCAGTAACCGCAATGTCCTCTTAACCCTTTGCTGCGACATTCGATTAGTACCCTTTCACTGCGACGTTCGACTCTATCCACGTGCCATAAGTGCAAAATTGTTGTTATCACTGATTTACTAAATTAGTAACATGAGAAATGCAAGAAAAGTTGAGGATTGCTAAAGTGTCTTTGCTCTGAAATTACAGATATTGTAGAGTAGCTGGAGAAATGCAGCGAAAGGGATAAATTCCACAGAGTGACCCATTGTTTTCTCACTTCAAAATTAATTTTAATAATAACGAAATCTGAAAGAAAAATTTTGAAACGCAATAAAAACGAATTATTCAAGTTTTAAATGGTAAAGCAACTTATCAACTATTTTCTACATACACTACCGGCCAAAAGTTTGGAATCACTGAGCATTGCAATTTACCCAAAAATTTCCAGAAAAAAGTCAGCGACTTTGAGAATCTTTTATCATTCGATACGAGATAAATTGACAAATCTAGAATTGAAATAAACTTGAAATCTATAGAAAATTAGCAGCAGATTTAATATTGATGAAAAGTGGGAGGTGATTCGAAACTTTTGGCTGGTAGTGTACTTCTAACGTGAAAAATACCCAAAATGTAATTAACCCTGGCGCCGCGACAAATTTTTCACAAAATTTTCGTTTCATTTCAAAATTTGTTTCACCGAATCAACGTGGAAGAGCGCAGAGGAGAAAATTAAGGCCAAAAGACTCTAATAGCATAATGCTAACAAATGTTCAGAGCTCCTATAAGCGCCAATAGCAGTGAAATGGTTAAAAATCCCAAAAATGTATTCTCCTCAAAATGACCAAATAAAACGAACACAAAAACTCAATCACACCTGAAAACCGTTAAATTCTACAATCCAAAAACCTTCTCTCCTCCCATACAAAACAACACAACCGATTCTTCGCCAACAATCAATCCACGATTTCGTTTGATCACCGGCGGTGGTTACAAAACGAGCGTTTCAAAACTGCATTCCACCAAATTACGGAAGCATACAACACACGGCGCTCGTTACGTTCTAGCAGGTAACAGGACTAGCTTGAAGTGTTGCAACGGCAACGTGACTCAACCGGTGCTACCTAGTATCGCTTCTACAAAGTTCATCGAAAGTTTATCCGAAGCAAAACGGTCCCTTTTGCTCGGCTGGTTTACCCTTTCGTGGCTTCGCCGACTGCTCTCGTCAAACCGTACCTGCCTGCTTGTCTAACCGTACTGGGACTATCCTTGTCCCCGGGAGGCAACGGCGAAGTGTCGACGCGGTGCTACTCGCCACAACCAGCCGCCGCGAGTGAAAGTTCGCTCGTGGCGGACCTGACGCGACGTCGTGAGAGGGTGCAGGCGTTTTACGGGACGGTTACACGTGACATTTAGACGGTGACTTTCGTGCACAAGGTAGATAATACGCACACAAAGGTGTGGATACGTATGGAGAAGGAACGACAGTTCTGCCGTTCTCGGTATCCTCGAATTATACGGGACTGTGGCGCCGAGATCCTTTTGCACCAGACGCACACCAGTTTACATTTACCTTCCTCACGAAATTCAAACACACGGCCTCGTGAACAGAACCTGATTTTTGTTTACGTCCAGGGAATTCCAAGAGCAGAATCGGCGCTGACTTTTTCACGAAAATAACCAGTTGAAATTCCTCGAGCTCTCCCTCCGCTCTCCTCCGTTCTTCTCTTCTTCACACGCCTCTCTCCCTTTTATCCATTAACACCTTTTTTTTTTTCTTTCGCGTTCGTTTTAGGGGGTAAAAGGAAGAGTCGAAGAAGTGGAAGCTATGTTTTTTCATTTAGATTAGGAGTTTGATAATAGTCAGCTGAATGGAATGCTGCTGGTACATTGAGGGGAACTGGTTCATCTGGAGAATTGTTCATCCTGTGTAATGCTGTGTTAAGTCTGCTCTCATTGAAGTGTAAAGAATCAAAGTGAAAGTTACACTATTGCTCTATATTAAATTTTTTGCCATTTTTATATTCACTCTTTCTTCTCTCATTCAAGTGTAAAAAATCAAAGTGAAAGTTACACTATTGCTCTTTATTAAATTTTTTGTCATTTTTATATTCACTCTTTCTTCTCTCATTCAAGTGTAAAAAATCAAAGTGAAAGTTACACTATTGCTCTATATTAAATTTTTTGTCATTTTTATATTCACTCTTGATTCTCTCATTCAAGTGCAAGGATCAAAGTGAAAGTCACACTATTGCTCTGTATTAAATTTTTTATCATTTTTAATTTTGATAAATTTTGATATTCACTCTTTCTTCTCTCACTGAAATGTAAAACAAATCACCTTAAACGTTCCTTCGTACGAAGAAAGAAAAATCAGATTACAGAGGGTTAACAAAGATTTATTAAGCAAAGTTCCATTGCAAAATGCGCTTGTTGCAAATAGTTTTGCAACGGCGTCTAGCGTTAGAATTGATTCTTCGAGGTCGGCGCAACAGAAGAGTAGGTACGTGAAACTTAAGGTAAGATAGGGCAGCAAAGGAGAAAGATAAAGACGAAATGGTAACCGTTCCAATTCTGGCCAGAGTAAAAACCCTGACGAAAATTGTATCACGTATCTAAGAGAGAACACACGCTGTTCCTCAAGGTCTGTAGAAATCAAGAAGAGGATCATTTTGTACCGTTAAACACGATTACCAAAACGAACTTGTTACCCGATTTCTTGGGCCGATCGAATCGTTTCGTGTCAGTAGGTCGTCGAAGAAGACTCGAACAGCACGCAAGTGATCATTACAAATTCTGTTCGCGGGACATCAGACGCATCTGAATGAATTTTCAGTAAGTGGGTCCGAAGACGAAGCCGAACGTGACTCAGAAGAGTTGAAGTCACACCTCTCGAACATCGTCCATTTTTCCATGTTCGATGGAACAAAAATGTCTACGATTACCTAGAAATACTTGAAAGTGAATTCGAAAGAGGATTTCCCGCGAAAGACGCGATATTGCGCCCTCGATCTAAATTTATATCGAATCCTCTTTCGTCTCTTTATCGATCATTTTATCAATAGGGATTACATCGGTAGAAAAAAAAAAAAGACCAAGCAACTTCCGGTCGTCGTTCAACGATTCGAAGCTTATCAGCCGGGGAGTGCTGTAATTTATAAAAGAAAAACTTTACAATTTCATTCGAGTGATACGTTATCGATCATTGCTGCACGTCCTATTGTTTAATCGTTCTCTCTCTTTCCGTCGAAACGAAATTTGAAAAAGAAAGACTCGCGCGTTCGTTGAAGAAAATCGGCCTTGTGAGATAATTGGATTAGGTTTATCGCGATTGTCAATCTCTCTCTCCGTTCTCTGCAGCGATGTTACAAGACAGACACTCTTTTCTTTCCCCCCTTTTGCCCATTCCTCTCTCTCTCTGCTGAAATTTTTTCCAGTTGCACCCTTCCGCCGTTTAAAGATCGGACTATCTCAGAAAATTCACTTATCGCCGATTGCAGAGAGCAATCTAATCGTGACGTGATTGTTCCGATCCTCGTCGACCCGTTCGCCAATCTGAAAATCGAATTACACTCGCCGGTCGATGCATTGTACCGACTCGCCGCGGACTGGTACCGACTTTTCGTAAGTTCGTCCGACCAGTGGGGTTGGTTCTTCCACGTACGGTGATCCATTTGTCGTCGCTGTTCCCTCGTTCTCTGTGATCGATGATGGGCGGTAGGTTCTACAACGCCTCTAAACGTTCATCCTAATTACCTAAACAGTGACTTCATTTTTGTTTCTCATACATGCTTCACGTACGCGAAAGGGGGATCTCGATGATTTCTCCTCGACGATCGCTAACTGTACACGGTGATCGTTCGATTTCGAGTGAGCAGACGAAATTTGGAAGAGGTAGGACTGAATGAGTATGTTCCTGTTTATTTTGGAGAAGATAGTTTGTGCGATTGGTAGAGAATTGGTTCGATTGTTCGAAGAGGTGAAACGAGAATGTTCCCGTTTCGTTTCGAGACGTCGAAGATAGTTGAGAAATTGTCTAGTTTCGATGGATGTGACGTTAGAATTTCTTTGGAGAGGTGAAGAGAGGTAAATTGGGTTTAGTTTATTCGGGAGGTGTAAAGTGCAGGAGATTTACCGGTAGATACGTAGAAGTTTATCACGTCGAACTATAGACTAGCATAATGTCGGTATCGAGTTATTGTACGCGATGGTTATCGTCGGGGCTCGTCATGTCGTACACATCGGTTTTTCTATCAATTTAGATAAAGGAAATTCACTATAGGACCGATACTATTACATGCACTCGATAACGTGATCGATAAATCGTGTTCACTGATTCTTTCTTTTTCGCTTCTGAACGATCGAGTCTCACTCGTGATAAGTAATCGCCAGTGCTCTCGAGTGTTCGTTTCTGTTTACTTAAAATTGTAGTAATTTCCGCTAGGTTGTTTCATTCATTTAGAGCGAGAGGGAGATTACCGGTCTTTAAAGACCGGAAGTGTTTGTTGAATGTACTGTATAGGTTATTTTGTCATTTAGCCGTCTTTCGATTGTGTACCTGTGAGTGTGTTAAGTTAGTTTTAAGTTCGTCGAGTTGATCTTTGCAGAGGGGAAATTGGCGGGAAATTCGAATAATTTGAAATTTGCGATTGCACGCGTGTTAATATTCGTGGTGAATATTAATAAGCGGGATTATTAACCACGTCGGTGAAGAAATTGTCATGAATTCCTGTAAAATGAAATCTGAGGTTGCTAATCGTTCTGAATTTCATTCAGAGTGATCGCTCAAAATTTCTGAATTTTTTCGCTCGTAATTTAACGCTCGTGCAATTCTTCGAAAATTAAAAAAGGGAACAATTTTCTTGGTAAGTTACTATTTTTAATTCGCTCGAATTGAAGAAAAGAATAATTTCCATTCCTCCCCGAAGAAAGATGACGTTTAACATCGCGCGACTTGACTCGTTCAAGCTGAATCATCTCCCGCGATCTAAAATCGTTACTTATCAGTGATCAACGATTGCTAATATCCAGCTAAAACCCTGCCTAATCGACGCGGCGACAGTTGCGGACACGTGAAAAATCCGTCGGTGTACGAAAGCGGCGAAGTGAATCGCCTTGCCGTGAAATCCGAATCGCGAAAAACGATTATCGTGGTCGATCATTATCGACGCCTTTCTAAATCGAGGACGTCGTTCGTTTCAAACACGATACTCTTAAATTCCCGCGCTAAGACGACCGATAGAATTGCGCATTGACCGATCGAATCACGCGGATTGTGTTCGCGACGTAACGTTATACAATGTTGTCTACCCAATAAGTATACCGATACGGAGAATCGATCGAATATCGTTAAGTAAGCGTTGGTGAACAAAACAAAAGTAGCTACAAAAGAGAGAGAAAAGGGTTAACTATATAGAGAAGAACGACGTTCTAACGAGCATTTCGTCTGATCACACGTATGCAAAGCTTTCCCTTTCACCTGCGGGACCGTGTGTATCGTGAATTGTATATACCTGTTCTCTACCCGTGCACACGCCACTCCCACGTGTGTAGGTTTGTTCACGGGCGACGACTTTTTGCATTTTTGCAATGCCGCGGTGGACCTCGAACAGGACCGTGTATCGATACACGGATATTCTTAGGGTAGGCGGGGTGA